>NC_091234.1:16264122-16394122 GCF_040958095.1 Procambarus clarkii | reverse complement strand
TTTTAATTTAGCGAATCTAGATTAACGGGTTTTTAATTTTAGCGATTCTAGATTAACGGATTTTCCCGATTCTAGATTAATGGGGTTTTAATTTCGCGATTCTAGATTAACGGGTTTTTAATTTTGGCGAATCTAGATTAACGGATTTTTAATTTTAGCGAATCTATATTAACGAGGTTTTAATTTTGGCGAATCTAGATTAACGGGTTTTTAATTTTCGCGAGCAAAAGGTTTAATTATATTTTAATTTAGCGAGTCTAGGAAAAAAAAGAATGAAATTTAGGAGGATCTCAAGAGGGGCATAAATCGTCGTATTTTCCCGGGGTTTCTTCCCTCGACTGGTCGTGAGGACAATGATTAATGACAGTCTGTATTCGACACAGTGCAGGGTACTGGAAGCGGTTGGGCAACCTTTTTTTGCCCGGTGCTTCTAATCTCCATTATTCTTGAAATTGTAAATGTTTTTATATTTCGCGAGTTGATCCCGGCAAAGATGCCACAATCAGGTGAAAAGTATTTTGTGGATTAGCGAATCTGTGTTGGAGGCCAGTGGTTGGAAGCTTCTGATTGGTGATTGGAAGCTTCTGACTGGTGATTGGAAGCTTCTGACTGGTGATTGGAAGCTTCTGACTGGTGATTGGAACTTTCTGACTGGTGATTGGAAGCTTCTGACTGGTGATTGGAACTTTCTGACTGGTGATTGGAACCTTCTGACTGGTGATTGGAAGCTTCTGACTGGTGATTGGAACCTTCTGACTGGTGATTGGAAGCTTCTGACTGGTCACTTTTTTCGGTAGTACAATCTGGTTCGTTCGCATTTCGGGTTCGAATCCCAGGCGGGACAGAAATGGTTGGGCACACTTTCTATCACCTAATGCGTCTGTTCACCTACCAGCAAGTAAGTACCCAGGAGTTAGTCAGTTTCTTGTGGGGTTGCATCCTGGTGGAAGTCTGTAATGCGACCTTGGTCCCGGGTTCGATTCCCGGCTAATTCAATTAAAGAATATTGATTCTTTAAGCAAAACTATCTTATCTTGAGGTTATCTTGAGATGATTTCGGGGCTTTAGTGTCCCCGCGGCCCGGTCCTCGACCAGGCCTCCACCCCCAGGAAGCAGCCCGTGACAGCTGACTAACACCCAGGTACCTATTTTACTGCTAGGTAACAGGGGCATAGGGTGAAAGAAACTCTGCCCATTGTTTCTCGCCGGCGCCCGGGATCGAACCCGGGACCACAGGATCACAAGTCCAGTGTGCTGTCCGCTCGGCTCCCTATCATCCCTACATCTTAGCCACATGTCTAAACATAGATATTCTTGATTCCCTAAGTAGGCCTAACGCATGTAAAATAAGGCATATGTTAGTTAATAATGTAATCAATATATTCTAATTTGTCTAACATCACAAGAATATTTGCTGATATATTAACATAAAAATTCGTTCTGGCTATTAGGCAAAGCAGCCTTAGTTAGGCTTACCAAGCCAAGTTCTGGATATTATATATACCCAATATACATATTCATATTTACCATATCATTTCCTCGCAGAAAATGCACCAATAATTGAGTAAATTTACAACATTTTTATACACACAAATTTTCCAATCTTCGGAAAATCTTCCGCCAGCAACACAACTCAAGAACTCACCGAGACACTAATCAAAGCAATACAAGACATTTCTAAGTTATTGACAAGGCAACTCAAGAACCCGTACAGACGCTACCAACGCCGTCTCTGGTAGCAATACAAGACACGTTCCTAGAAAATATAAAGAAATCACTGAGGAAAAGGGAACCAGTCCTGCAGGAGCGACTTGAGCAAAAAGGCTACACATAAAAGTTTTAATGATACTCCCAGGAGCCAGGGGAGACGTTGAGAAGGGGGGGAGAGAGAGAGAGAGAGAGAGAGGCAGAAAGACAGAGAGGGAGAGAGAGAGAGAGAGAGAGAGAGAGAGAGAGAGAGAGAGAGAGAGAGAGAGAGAGAGAGAGAGAGAGAGAGAGAGAGAGAGAGAGAGAGAGAGAGAGAGAGAGGCAGAAAGACAGAGAGGGAGAGAGGAGAGAGAGAGAGAGAGAGGCAGAAAGACAGAGAGGGAGAGAGAGAGAGAGAGAGAGAGAGAGAGAGAGAGAGAGAGAGAGAGAGAGAGAGAGAGAGAGAGAGAGAGAGAGAGAGAGAGAGAGAGAGAGAGAGAGAGGGAGAGGGAGAGAGAGAGAAAGACAGACAGACTATAACAGGCCAATGAAATAAATGGGTTTCTAGAAGTTGGTTTCAACTGAGCTGAGGTAGCATAACAGCTCTTGCTTGCAGTTTCACCGGATTCCTTATATGACCAGTTCCCTATGTGAGAGTTTCAAATTACATTCTCATGAGATAAATGAGTCTCTAGGAGGAGGCTTCAGATGAGCTGAGGTAGCATAACAGCTCATGCTTGCAGTTTCACCAGGTACGTCATTTTGACAGATTATATCAAGGGCTTAGACTTAGTTAAAAAAAAGCACAAACACTGTTAAGTTTATAATAGACTTACCTGATTTATGTCCCTGATTTACTCTCATAAACATATTATAATTAATTCTACATATATCCCAACATGAGTACATTTACTCACAGTAACAGCTAAGGACCAGTTTGTACACAAAATAATAGAACACCATGGGGGAGCCGGTCGGCCGAGCGGACAGCACGCTGGACTTGTGATCCTGTGGTCCTGGGTTCGATCCCAGGCACCGGCGAGAAACAATGGGCAGAGTTTCTTTCACCCTATGCCCCTGTTACCTAGCAGTAAAATAGGTACCTGGGTGTTAGTCAGCTGTCACGGGCTGCTTCCTGGGGGTGGAGGCCTGGTCGAGGACCGGGCCGCGGGGACACTAAAAAGCCCCGAAATCATCTCAAGATAACCATACAAACTTTTAGCCCTATTGATCGTATCAATTCCACCCACTCCAGCATGTACAATACATCTTCCTATGTACATTAGACAACTGAAAGTTAGGAAGTTAAGATACAAGATTTGGCAGCTCGATCATGTATCTTATCTTGAGGTTATCTTGAGATGATTTCGGGGCTTTAGTGTCCCCGCGGCCCGGTCCTCGACCAGGCCTCCACCCCCAGGAAGCAGCCCGTGACAGCTGACTAACTCCCAGGTACCTATTTACTGCTAGGTAACAGGGGCATTCAGGGTGAAAGAAACTTTGCCCATTTGTTTCTGCCTCGTGCGGGAATCGAACCCGCGCCACAGAATTACGAGTCCTGCGCGCTATCCACCAGGCTACGAGGCCCCCTTTTTGTAGGCACAAATTGGTGAATACAAATAGGGGGAATTCACGAACAAATCCACAAGGGCCGTGACGAGGATTCGAACCTGCGTCCGTCAGCATCCCAGACACTGCCTTAATCGACTGAACTACGACAGGGTAAAAAGAGTTGAAACCGAAGTTCTACTGAACTTATTGGATCCTGCAGCCTCTCCGAGACACAAACCAGGGTTTTACACAACTCCCCCCTGCACCCGAGCTATGTTAATAGCCCGTTCTCCCTCTTCGCCCTTACTTCATTACACATTGTAGCGGGAATTCACTCACACATACCTCCAAAGCACACAATGAAACTTGAAAAAGTTCAAAGGTTTGCAATAGGGCTCGTCCCAGTATTGCTAGGGATGGGTTGAGAAGAAAGACCGAAAGAACTAGACCTAACGTCCTTAGAAAAAGAGGAGAGACAGAGAACAGACATAAAAAACACTTAGGGAGATTGACAGAGAGGAAAAAAGATACATTCACCATGAATACCAATTAAACTAGAGGACATGGAGGGAAGTTTGGGACACAGAAGCGCCACAGACATGTAAGAAGGTTTAATTTTGGCTTAAGAATAGTACGAAGAAGCAAGGAGCAAAACAACTGGGTTAAATGAGCAAACTCCAGTCATAATTTCAACAGTACACTTGACAAAAACAAAGTCTTGACAAAATCTAGTTCTGTCAGCTGGCTGAGACAGCCCACATAGTCTAGTTCTGTCAGCTGGCTGTGGCAGCCCACAAAGCCTAGTTCTCTCAGCTGGCTGTGGCAGCCCACATAGTCTAGTTCTGTCAGCTGGCTGTGGCAGCCCACATAGTCTAGTTCTGTCAGCTGACTGTGGCAGCCCACAGAGCCTAGTTCTGTCAGCTGGCTGAGACAGCCCACAGAGCCTAGTTCTGTCAGCTGGCTGAGACAGCCCACAGAGCCTAGTTCTGTCAGCTGGCTGTGGCAGACAGAATCTCTCTAGGCAGTTCAATTTGGAGGGTGATCTCCGCTTTCCCCCTCTCACCATCTGAGTGTAATGGTTATTGAAGGGAGAGAAGGAGAAGAGGAGGAGAAGAGAAGGAAGAGAACTGAGATGTAGAGAGAGAGAGACAGTCATGATGAAAGGAACAGAATAGGGAAAGAGTCCGTAGACAGTTCAGCAATTGAAAGAATAATGAGACTGAAAGATATAATGAAAAGGACTGATAAGAGAAGGAATAATGAAAAGAAAAGAAGCAATGAGAGGAAATGAAAAAGGAAGAAGTGACAGACTCAAAAGGAAATCATTTATGAAAGGGACTGAGAGAGAAGGATATTATGATTGTCTTAAGAAAATAATTAGGTGCATAAAAAGACGGTGTTCAAGTAAGCTGTTGCAAGAGAGAAGAAATCAACTTATCTCATATTTTTGTTATAAAATAAGACTAACAGTGCAATGTAGGATTACCAGAAATCTTCCTTCGTAAATCCTACAGACATACAGCAATAATCCTACTACAATTTAGTTTGAAACATGGGGACAAGAAGCTAATTTATCTAGTCCCACTGCCTAGGGCAGTCGTACTTTTTGAAATAATTTGTTTATTGAGTTCAAATATGACACACACACACGTGTCACGCTGTAATACTGGTATATTTTCTGTAATATATGTAACATTTTCAGCTATATTACTGACGTAATTTCAGTTGAAAATATGTGGTTATTTTTAGTCTCTCTGATATACGATATTGCGTGTATAAATGAGGAACCTTTTAGTTACATGTTTTTATAATTCTGCACCACATTCAGAGTCTGTTCCAGTGTTTTATGGAGTATGTGGGACCCTTCCCACCACATTCAGAGTCTGTTCCAGTGTTTTATGGAGTATGTGGGACCCTTCCCACCACATTCAGAGTCTGTTCCAGTGTTTTATGGAGTATGTGGGACCCTTCCCACCACATTCAGAGTCTGTTCCAGTGTTTTTTGGAGTATGTGGACCCTTCCCACCACATTTCCAGTCTGTCCCAATGTTTCCTGGCGTATGTGGACCCTCCCACCACATTCCCAGCCTGTCTCAGTGTTTCCTGGCGTATGTGGACCCTCCCACCACATTCCCAGCCTGTCTCAGTGTTTCCTGGCGTATGTGGACCCTTCCACCACATTCCCAGCCTGTCTCAGTGTTTCCTGGCGTATGTGGACCCTCCCACCACATTCCCAGCCTGTCTCAGTGTTTCCTGGCGTATGTGGACCCCTCGACCACATTCCCAGCCTGTCCCAGTGTTTCCTGGAGGGAAAATTGTCAAGGCTGGCCATGGGCGGCCGAGGCAATATAGACACAGGCTCAAGTGCGCTTCATGCTCTTCACATTTTCAGTTATTTGTGTACTCTATCACCGAAGCAATACCGATAGTGGCAGGCTGTGACCCCCCCCCCCGCGCTCCAGGCCTCCTCTTCCCCCTCTCAACAACCCAACCAGCCTTGTTGACATCCCCTTGAGTCATTTACCTCACTGACGTCTCCTGCTCTCTCCCCCTTTAAGTCACGCCTCTAATAAAGACTTATTTTTGCTCCTGCTCAAGGGCTGCCCCTACGTGACTGAGGTGCACTTAAGAACATTAAAAAAGAACATAAGAACAAGCTGTTGAACTGTTTAACCATTACCAGGTGATATATATATACAATTTCTTCCCTCTTTTATGCTATTTATAAACGTTTATAATAATATTTGCTTCAATGACACTTTGTTCCAGCATTCCGTAACTTTGGATAAACTATTAGTTTTAAATATGAATTTAAATTTCCAATTTGTTTAAATGGAATTATTTATTGCAATATAGCCAGAATGTCACTGTTTGAACACCACAGAACTACACCCGAACGTTGGCTATGACTTCGGTGATTGTGGATGTTGTGTTGATGTCCTGCTGATGTCTGGTGTTGATGTCTCTCATGCATTCAGATGTTTCAGGGAGAGTAATTGTAATGTACTGTAATTAGTGCCTCTCATTCTCTATTTTTCTCTGTCCCCCTGTCTATCTGTCTGTCTCTTTCTGTCCTTCTGTCCCCTCGTTTCATTGATATATGTGTAACACTCACATATCGTGTAACACATATCGATAGACACACATATTGACGCAATATGTGGATAAGGATTTGGGGTAGGACAGAAGAAAGGAATAGGTGCCCAACTGCTTGGAAAGTTGGGCACTCATTTGTTTCTGTTTCAACCGGGAGTCGAAGCAGATTGAACGCCACCCTGTAACAAGCGAGACCGTCGCTCTACCGTCCAAGCCAAGTGGCTGGAAAGTCATCCATATTATTTCCTATTTACTCGAGAAGGAGAGTTCAAACGTCGACTTGTCCTCGATGTTGGACAAGATGTTACTCGCTTATTCAAGTGTCGGCAACACTGCCTTTACTCACGTCTACTCACGAATAATGTTCCCATTTTTCCTGCAGAATCCTCGACCTGTTTCAAACGTGTTTCTGGTTCGAGTGAACGGATCCAGAGGTGTCTTGATGTGTCTCGTTGGTTGCAACCCGTTCTCGCATTTTCGTATAGTCAATATTGACTTATTAAATACGTGCATATGTGACATATTAATTTATTGTGAATATTTTAGTTTACCTTGAAAAGCTTCATAGAAAACACCGACCTTACCTAACCTTCTAAGTATGTTAAGATAAGCATCTTATTGCTTCGTAATTACAATTATTACTTAACCTATTATAGGTATAGGTTAAGTTAAGTTATTGCTTCATAATTACAATTATTACTTAACCTATACCTATAATAGGTTAAGTAATAATTGTAATTACGAAGCAATAAGATGCTTATCTTAACATACTAAGAAGGTTAGGTAAGGTCGGTGTTTTCTACGAAGCTTTTCAAGGTAAACTAAAATATTCACAATAAATTAGTATGTCACATATGCATTTATTTAATAAGTCAATATTGACTGTAAGAAAGTGCGAGAACGGGTTGCCCTCATACTGTTTTAGTTTTAAATTGATTCTAGACAAAAACTTTGCTAGCTCTACGACCAATTTAAAATGATCAAAGGTCAAAAGAATTATAAATACCATTTTAGAAATATCTATAATTTTAATATTCTGTAATATTAAAATTCCTTTTTAATAATTTAGTAATTTCCTGACAACGATTAATCTCCATCACAAATATAAAATTTGTGTTTTAATGAAAAAAAAATATCTATATCTATATAAATATATATCCGAATTAAAAAAAAATATATATCTAACTTCCCCCACACACACACATATTCCCTCACAAACACACATATACACACACACACACACACTCAGCTACATATATACTTCTGGACGATCTTCTCCCTCCCTAAAATGACACCTTTTATGTGCTGTCATTAACATATAAATACACATATAACCGTTATATGTGACCTAGAGTACACTGCCACCCTACCTGACATAATGTTAATCCACCCGACCATCACCACCGGACAATAAGGAGGTGACAGCCGAAGCTATTTGAACCACCTCCCCAGCCGGCACTCGGATAGTAATCTTGGGCATAGTATTTTATCAAATCACCCCAAGTGTATCCCAAGTGGAGATTCTGAAGTCATATACTGACTTACATTGATACTTCTGATAAGGGGAGTATATGGATGATGGAGGATTATATTCTATTATATTATCTTATCTACCGATAACTAAGATAAATCTAATAAATATACGTCTAATTAATAAGATAATTCTGATATTTTAAATAATAATAATGCTAATAGTAATATTTTCATACGATTTCTATATTAATAAGTCTAATTTAATAACAATTCTGTCTCAATACGTATATAAGAATACTGTTATGTCTAAGTATTATTGTATTATAAAGTAATATATATATATATAAGTATTATATATTATATATAATATATATAAGTATTATAAACCCTCCCTAAGGCATGCAACATTGTATATCTCAGAGCTACAGAATGTAGTGACATTTAATATTTCTGTATGAGAAAACTTGTATTCTGTATTCTTTTCTGCTTAATCAGGATATATATATAACAGATCTCGCAACTACGGGATCACCATAGCCCGTGCTACTTGGAACTTTTTTGTTCCAAGTAGCAAATCTCTTCTGATATACATATAATATGAGAAAAGGTCTAAAATACATATCCAAATTAGCCCTTTGGCAGAACAACCCAATTTTTTTTTTTTTTTTTTGTTTTGAGATATATACAAGAGTTGTTACATTCTTGTAGAGCCACTAGTACGCGTAGCGTTTCGGGCAAGTCCTTAATCCTATGGTCCCTGGAATACGATCCCCTGCCGCGAAGAATCCTTGTTACAACCAAGTACACATTTTACTGTTGAGTTAAACAGAGGCTACAGTTAAGGAATTGCGCCCAGTAAATCCTCCCCGGCCAGGATACGAACCCATGACATTGCGCTCGCGGAACGCCAGGCGAGTGTCTTACCACTACACCACGGAGACTGTAAACATTAACAGGTAATGGGTAAATAGACTGATAACCCCATCACTATATTATTAATTAATAGACTGAATCTATTACCTCTCTCTTCCAAGAGATCTCATCTATTTTTAAAAGGAGAAAAATTATAATTAAAACTTGGGCAAGAGAGAATTTAAGCCGAGTGCCTGCGTCATGGGAGCGTAATCTATCATGTTACTCTGGCTGGATAGGAAGAAAGAATTACATATTGTGGGCTCAGCACGTTTCTCTAGGGAAATTTGCAAAGCCGAAGAAGGTTTTGGAGGAAAGTCTTTGAGAGCACTGGGAGCAACAACTTGGGAGAGAGAGAGAGAGAGAGAGAGAGAGAAGAGAGAGAGAGAGAGAGAGAGAGAGAGAGAGAGAGAGAGAGAGAGAGAGAGAGAGAGAGAGAGAGAGAGAGAGAGAGAGAGAGAGAGAGAGAGAGAGAGAGAGAAAGAGAGGAATACCTACTGTATCTTCCTAGATAATATTCTGCCACACATTTTTTTAGCTTTATCGTTATCATCTCGCTCCTGATATATCATCATGATATCTATACAGTTCACAGAGGATATCGAAAAGCTGTGTTATCAGTTACGTCAACAATACTTCAAAAACGGATTGTATTGTATCTGTACTTTTTGTTTTAAATAAAAAAAAGGTGATATTTTCACAGTTCCCTACACAATGCCTTTCTTCACAGTACTTACCATCATAGTACCTACCCCACATAGTACTTACCAATTAAGTTACTTAAGTTCACCGTAACTTTACTTAGCCTTTCTTGAGAGCTATGTTAAAATTACGCGCGTGTGTGTGTGTGTGTGTGTGTGTGTGTGTACTCACCTAGTTGTGTTTGCGGGGGTTGAGCTCTGGCTCTTTGGTCCCGCCTCTCAACCGTCAATCAACAGGTGTACAGATTCCTGAGCCTATTGGGCTCTATCATATCTACACTTGAAACTGTGTATGGAGTCAGCCTCCACCACATCACCCCCTAATGCATTCCATTTGTCAACCATTCTGACACTGTGTGTGTGTGTGTGTGTGGCACGGGCTACTGAGCCCGTACAGGGGACTTCATGCCACTTACATACTTCCAGAGAGTGGTAGGAAGGGTGTTAAATACAAAGGTGGGTGAGTCCCTTTCTGCTGGGAGTGTGGCTCAAGGTGTCGCTTCAACCCATATCCTTACTTAAGTTACTTAAGTTACTTAAGTTACTTTTGCACCTGACGTGTACGCCGCTAATGCTTTTCTTGTGTCCTGGGACTTATGTGTGTGTGTTTGTGAGTGTGTGTGTTTGTGTGTGAGTGTGTACTCACTTAGTTGCGCTTGCAGGAGGGTTGAGCTTCGACTCTTTGGTCCCTCTTTTCAACTGTCAATCAACCAGTGTATAGATTCACGAATCATGTGAATTGAGATTGTGTATGTGTGTGTGTGTGTCTCTATATGTAAGAACATTCAAGGACACTTGTACTCTTGAGTTTCAGGCGATGAGTCACAATAACGTGGCTAAAGTATGTTGACCAGACCACAGACCGGTGAAGGGACGACGACGTTTCGGTCCGTCCTGGACCATTCTCAAGTCGATTGTGAGAATGGTCCAGGACGGACCGAAACGTCGTCGTCCCTTCACCTTCTAGTGTGTGGTCTGGTCACCTCCTGAGTTTCACTGCTCGAAAATGCACAGAAATTGTCCAATGTTCCAAATCTCTCCCCATAGCAAGTCCCTTAGTCTCCCCCTTCCATATAAAAGCCTTGTGCTCCACCCGGGTGAGTGGTCTTACATATAAATCCTTTTAATGTCTGTCTGTGTGGAGTTACAGCATGGCGGCTCTCTGTAGCAACACAGGAAGGACGAGAGGCAAGTATTGCAACACCCTTCCACAGGGGGGCTTAAATCCTGGGAGAAAACAGGAGGAATTAAGATTAATTGAAAACCCAGGTGACGGAATCTGCATATATTGTCCTCCCTCCCTTGCAACTTGCAAGTAAAGGGAGAGAAGGAGAAGGGAGAGAAGGAGAAGGGAGAGAAGGAGAAGGGAGAGAAGAAAATTTTTATTAGTCCAACAAGCCTGACGAAAAACAATTCCATTCCCCTCCCTTCAGATTATTATTAATAAAAAGAAGAAAACTCATTGAGAAAGAAAATCTCCTTTTTTCTAAAAAAATAAAGACTCTGGCTCGCAGGATAAAGATCGAAGATGCTGGAACTTGAATCTTCTAGTGCCTGGGAGTAGCCCAAGTGTCTAAGAGGAGGGAGTGTGACAGTGGAGACAGAGTGCTTTGGATCATCTTGAGTGCTTGATATCAACCCGAGTGAATGAGAGGAGCTTGAGTACATAGCAAGAACCCAATAAAAAAAACAAGAATTAAGGAAGGCAAGGAAAATTCCCAGATCTGAGTAAAAAATACCCAGATCTGGGCTGAAAAGGCAAAGAATGTCTTGGATAGAAATTCCCAGATCCGGGAAGACAAAGGCTTAGACCCATACATATCAGGCAGCCAATGGTTCAATTAGATATAGTCTCTTAAGTAACTAAGAGCCGGATGTGTTAGAGCCGGCCGGATGTAATCGATAAATGTCATGATTGCACACTATACAATAAAAACAAAAATTGAGTATTCTGCCACTCTACTGATTATAAATGATAGTTTAAGAAGCTTCGAATCACAGTATAATTTATAGAACAATTTTTAATCACATTTAAGCCACAGTTCACTTGAAAAAAGGCTGGGATTCGAAGCTGTTCAAGTAACATTTGTCGCAACCTGAGTAGTCAAACAGATTTAATGAAGACAGAAGAATTTCCCGGTGATTTGACGACTCCATGTCGTAAAGTTACGCAGTTGGGAATCTCTCTCTCTCTCTCTTTCTTTCTCTCTCTCTCTTTCTCTCTTTCTCTCTCTCTCTCTCTCTCTCTCTCTCTCTCTCTCTCTCTCTCTCTCTCTCTCTCTCTCTGCTCGTTTGACGCATCGTCTGCCCCTGTTCCCTTGGGCAAGAGGCTTCCGAATTTTGTACCTGTGGAGAATGTTATATATGTGTTCCCACACCAAGGAGGAGGAGGAGGAGAAAGAGAATAAGGTGAAACAGAAGAACGAAAAACCAAATGAGAGCTCAGGAAAATCCTAATAACGTGATGTATCAATGATAAAATAATTTGGAGAACCTGAGTCATGGGTTCTAAGCCTCTTATTGTTCCAATTGATTTCCTCAGACGAGAGAGCTTGAGCATAGGAAAATTGTTTATCTGGTTATCTGTTGGAATCTGGAGATAGACAACAGGCACTGATAAGGGTACAGCTTCCGTCTAGACTTTCAAGGTCAGGATTGAAATGCTGAAGGCTTTCTCTCTGTCTCTGTCTGTCTTTCTGTCTCTCTCTCGCTCTCTGTCTGTCTGTCTGTCTGTCTCTCTCTCTCTCTCTCTCTCTTCTACACGACAGAGTGGGTGGATATAGGGAGTATATTTGTCTTCTAAGAAGTGACTGGAAGGTGCCAATTTCACCCCACCACGGAAAGAGAAAGTGAGAGAGAGAGAGAATAATTGATAAATCAATAGACAAATATGGATAAAGAGGCAATGAAGGAATCATTCGCAGGACATTGACTAACCTTCAAACCTTAACTTAGAGTCTTTACACTGCCCTTAAGGAGAGTACTTACGAGTAATTGCATCTGATTTTATCCAGCAAATATTCCTTTTCTTCCATACATGTTTTCTCTTTTATATATTTCGTATTCTGCATTTTTCTTCTCTATTTCTTCTTCGATTTACCTCCTAATTCTACCACCCCCTCTCTCCCTCTTCTCTCCTTCGTCTATTCCTCTTTCGCTCTCCTTTCTCCTGGTCTTGCTTCCCCTCCTCTGTCTGGCGATATAAAACTCGTTACCACAATATTTTCAGCCAATTCTCTCGCTCATCAAATTGAATCACACACACACCGTTGCTCTGAGAGCTACCAAGGAAATAGCTATAAATTGGGAGTGTGAACTTACCTATTTGCGGTCGTCTAAATTGGCCTGAATCCTCGAGATGTAGCTCTTGGACCCATACATCCCTTTTGTCAAACATTAGGAGTTACTATACACACCCTGGGGGTCAGTATACCTCCTCTGGGTCACTGAACATTTCCTAGAGTCATCAAAGACACTCTAGGGTCACTATTCACAATCTGGATTTACTATATCTACCCTGCACAATTTGAGGGGTCACTATTTGTGTCCTAGGGTCACTATGCATGCCATGGGTTCATTATACTCGTTTTGAGAGGTCATTATACACAAATGAATGTAAAATTTTGCTTTGATGGTGAAGTGTCTTCGGATATTTAATATGCTACCTATCGCTGAATTTGTGTTTGTGTGAGTGTATTGATGTTTGTGTGTGTGTGTGTGTGTGTGTGTGTGTGTGTGTGTGTGTGTGTGTGTGTGTGTGTGTGTGTGTGTGTGTGTGTGTGTGTGTGTGTGTGTGTGTGTATATTAAGACGTATGTTAAACCCATATATATATATTTTCTCCTTAACTATCCAGGTTTTCTGTGTTTAAGGTAAGATGTATATTGATAAATGTGATCATATGTCACATTGTTTAGTGCAGGTGTTTAAGTTAATGGGAAGAATCTAAGTTAACTTGTTAAGTAAGGGGTAGTTGAGGTGAATGTTTAATCACCCTTGAAGTAATTTGAAGTCCTCCAAGATCTTTGTTTACGTTAATATGTTTGTATGTATGTGTGTGTGTGTGTGTGTGTGTGTGTGTGTGTGTGTGTGTGTGTGTGTGTGTGTGTGTGTGTGTGTGTGTGTGTGATTATCTGCACACTTTTCTCCCAAAGAAAATGTCCAGGAAACGCAGCACCCAAACTCATACAGTTTCCTAATGTTCCACATTTTTTATTATATAATAATTTTTTTACCAATAGTCCAATTCGAATATAAATATGAGTTTTAAGTTTATAGCCTCGCCTAATTGCATCCAAATTATACCCAATTTAAAAGATTTATTACAAAGTATTAGAGAGAGAAAACTTAGAACAATGTTCAGAATTTTTTTTATCGCGTTTAATGCATAGCAAATATGTTTTAGATTCGTGAAAAATATAGTTATTAAATTTTTTTTAATAATTGAATTTGTCAGAACACTTACGAAAGAATGAAAAAGAACAGAATTGTGTATATTATCCGTTAGGGTTCTTGTAAGGGAGAATAGGTCTCTGGGAAGAGTTGACCTCTGGGAGTTGACCTCTGGGGAGAATTGACTCTGACCCCAACATGGAGGCTTCGGGTTGTGTGTCGCCAGAAAACGCACTTCAGAGCGTTGAGAACTAAGGAATTCCACGAAGACACAGTTCCTTACCCAGTGGGTCAAAATCTCCTGTTTAAAACCTGTATTCAACGCTGAATCAACGCCGGTTATCCATATATACCCACTGGATGATAGCGTGCTATCGAGGATGTAATGCCAACCGTTTATGTGGTGAATCTTGATGTAAGAAATGAAGCTGTCTTACGAGAGTGTAAAATCTGAAAATCTCTTGACCTAAAACCTCTGTAATTGGTTTAAAATCTTTTCTCTAAAGAGAATTGGAGGCAAGGTCTTCAGTAGCCTCTTGCCAAAGCCTCATATTCTCATAAGTTTAATTTTTTTTAATTTAGAGATTTTTATTTCCTGATTCTAAAGGATGAGAGGTGTTGATAGCATCTGTAATAAACAGCAATATTTCCTCGCTTAAAGATTTTAAATTAGCGAGAGTTTTATCCTGAATCAGCGCAGATAATTCCTGTTGAAGAGGAAGCCTAAGGAATTATTTTCAGGTTGAGGTGGAAATATGATCCAATATTTTGTGTCTTAGTACGAAAGGGTTTTATTGATGGCCTATTGAATATCTTTATTTCATATATACATCTATAAGACTGTGAAGTATTTAGGAAATATTTACTGTTAAAATATGTGAAAATAAATATGTATGATTTATATGTAAATGCAACAGCTATAGTCATATTTAGATTTATTATTGAGTAGTTAGTATAAATAATTACACTTTTGGATGGACTGGATAGTGTAGAGGAGTAAAGAAATGTAAACTTTTCAGGCATAGTCTACACCAGGTGTAGACTATATTCACCGAGAGGTGTAGCAGCCCAATCGTCTCTACCCTCTTGGTCTATTGATCCTCCCCCCCCTTTCCCCTCCTCCCACTCCCACACTCCCCCCCTTCAAGAAGTACTGAAACAACTATTTCCTTATCTCAGATTAACTCAATCACTTTGCATCTCCTTTTATCCTCTGACTTTTCTTAACGTCACAAAAACTCCACGGTAATTACGCTACATGTTTCACACCTGACCCCCCCCCCCCGGAAAATGGCCAGGAGGGGTCTTTATAATGACTAATATCTCTTAAACCATTGGACTTAGGGCTACCATGACCAGTCTAAGTCCTACCTCTGACCATTTGAGATTGTGAGTGAGGCTAGCAGCTAACGTCTGACTTCACAATCTCAAACACTGCACAAAGGTGTTCGAAACATCTCTTCAGCCTCTTCGAACAGCCGGGTGTCCGGTCTAGCTATATTGTTCCAACTATATCTCTAGTTCAAACCTGGATGTCCTCTCACGGGACATCACGTATGACAAATGACGGTTCACGAACCAATGGCGGTTCATTAGTGGTTCACAAACAAGAACCACACTCTCCGAACCCCTCCAACGGTTCAGGGAACACACACGACCGAAAATTTTACCCGCGAAAGTCGCCCTTCCAAGAGCCGAAGCTCATCCTCCGCCCCGCGAACCAGCACTGTTAGGTTCAGGGGGCGCGGGACATCATTAATGTTTCAACTACCTCTCTTTTATTCATGAGCTTGGTGGGGCGGTCAGGGTCAAGCGTTCAGAGTAATGAAAGCTGAGAGGAGAGCAGACGTGTGTGAGAGAAAATGGCGCCAGTGACAGCCCGCGTTAACGACATCTTCACTCTTGGAACCGCGGGGTAGATGCTCTTGAAACCATGGGGTAGATGCCCCTGGAACCATGGGGTAGATGCCTCTTGAAACTATGGTGTTAGACGCTCTTGGAACCATGGGGTAGATGCCCCTTGAAACCATGGGGTAGATACCCCTTGGAACCATGGGGTAGATGCCCATTGAAACCATGGGGTAGATGCCCCTTGAACCATAGGGTAGATGCCCCTTGGAACCATGGGGGTAGATGTTCTTGGAACCATGGTGTTAGACGCTCTTGGAACCATGGGGTAGATGCCCCTTGAACCATGGGGTAGATGCTCTTAGAACGACGGGAAAGGGAAGGGAATTATCAGGGGGAAAAGTGCCTAGCCATTACGACTATATAGCACCGAGAAGGGTGTCAGGATAAGGATTTGGGATGGGACGGAGGGAAGGAATGGTGCCCAACCACTTGAACAGTCGGGGGATTGAACGCCGACCTGCATGAAGCGAGACCGTCCAGCCCAAGTGGTTGGTACCCAGAACATAAGTTTGAGTCCTTCTAATGGCTCCTACTGATTTCCTCAATAATGATATTAATGAGAGAGAGAGAGAGAGAGAGAGAGAGAGAGAGAGAGAGAGAGAGAGAGAGAGAGAGAGAGAGAGAGAGAGAGAGAGAGAGAGAGAGAGAGAGAGAGAGAGAGAGAGACTCTGTAAACTCCAAAATAAACTACTATCACATAGACCTGCATGGCAGGCTTGTTCTGAGTGCCATGGCAAGCCGGCACTCAGCTCAAGCCGGCACTCAGGGCCAGGTGGCACTCAGGGCCAGGCTGGCACTCAGGGCCAGGCCGGCTCGGTCATCTACGTTCATTTTGGGTTCCATCCAAGTTATTGGTGTTTCTGGGCCAAGTTAGGCAGGAGAGGGAGACTGCCTCGACCCCCGACCCGGCGCTGACAGCTATGTCTGACTCCCGTGACATATTCGGGTTTAGTGTGCGCTCTCCGGCTAACATTTCCTTCGTGAAAATGACCGTTTCCTGCACTCTAGGTAGTGAGTGACAGCTCCTGCACTCTAGTTAGTGAATGATCGCAATTGCTTTCCAAGCGAGTGAATGATAGTGTCTTCACTCAAGTGAGTGAATGACAGGGTTTTCACTCCAGCGAGTGAATAACAGCATTTTCACTCCAGCGAGTGAATGACAGGATCTTCACTCCTAGAAGAGAATTTCTGGACACTTTTCACTCTCATTCGATCATTTCCCTTTCAAGCAGACTGCATATTTTCAAAGCCTATTTAAAGTTAGTGAAATGGAAACCTCATTTAACCTATCTAGATCCCATTTAACAAGCCAGGATGCAGCTGTTCACCATGCCAGGTGAACAGATGCATCAGGTGTAATAAAAAGCATGTCTAGACGCGGAAATCAAACTCCTGAAATATCGGTTGCAAACCGATTACGCAGACCACTAGGCTACAGACTAAGGCGATGCTCATGGATCAGAAAAAATCGTCGATATTACTTGGGTTTTAATTTCATTACACCGTCGGGATTTTGACGGAGTGGCTTGACAGGGGGAAAAAATAATTGCTGTGTATTAAGTGTGAGGACAGGTTTGGGAGCTCACAGTAGGCTGTGTTTCGTAAGCCTATAAGTTTTCATCGGTGGCTACTGTGTGATGTTGGTGTTCAATGGACAATGAAGAAGCTTCATCTATTAGGAATCATCGCTACCCTGAAGCCGTCCAGGAAACTTCGAAATATTTAGTTCCTTCCTCTGTCCAATTTATTCTCGACATTCTGCCTATTTTTGTCTAACTTATCCATGCCATTCTAACTATTCTTGCCTAACTTATCCTTAACATTCTAACTATTTTTGTCTAACTTATCCTTGTCATTCTGCCTATTTTTGTCTAACTTAACTTTTACATTCTAACTATTCTTGTCTAACTTATCCATGCCATTCTGCCTATTTTGGTCTAACTTATCCATGGAATTCTAACTATTCTTGTCTAACTTATCCTTAACATTCTGACTAATCCTTAAATAGTAATTAGTATCTCATAATTCCCTGTCTCTTGAAGCAGGAGAAAGACTTGCCAAGTCCCCCACCCAAATGAGGATATTAATAGTGAAATTTTTTGTAGATAAATACTTGAGTCAGCGTTAAACTCCCGTCAAGAAGTTTGTAATTAACTTTGTCGAAGAGAGAGACAGAGTATATCATCTCAAGTTTAATATCCACATCGACATTGATTGGCAGTTGAGAGGGTTGAATGGCTGCCGTGTCATCTTGCTCTCTATGTCATATAGGATGGTATCCAGCATCTGGCCTTTGGGTCATGTTGGGTTATGGGGAGGAATAGGGGAAGGGGGGTTGAGGTAATAGGTGGGTAAGGGGGGGGGGAGGGAAGGGTAGAAGCTTACCTATCATTGAGTAAGGGGAAGTGAGGGGTATAGCTCTATATGTTCCCCATCTAATAGCCCTGTTGCCCTTGATGTGTTTAGCTATTCAGACATTAGAATTCGTTGTCAAATTTAACCTTAAATGTTATGGGTGGGTGGAGGAGGCTTCTACAGCTTCTTTCAGTGTATTTCACTTCTTGAGCACCTTACTGCTTGCTGGGTATGAGCATTTTCTTCGACTTATATGCATTTCCAGCGTCCGTTTAAGTCATCTCAAGGTAAGGTATCTCATCTTACTGTCTTCCAATTTAAAGAGGCTTTTCTTGTCAACTTTATCTATTCCCCTCAGTATCGTGTATGCTTTGATCATATCCCCACTGTTCCTTTCTGTCCACCAGGATTGTGAGATTCTCAACCAATACCTACTGTAAAGCGAAATTCTCTCTGTTGTTATAGATTCAGCTACTCGGAACCAGTTCCAAGTAGCACCGGCTATGGTGAGCCCGTAGTGGACGTAAGTACTTGCGTAACTGCTTCGTGAATCTGGCCTCTTCTCTGTCCTTGTGTGCTTATCAGGTGAGCACTAATGCAAGAGAGAAGGAAAGAGATAGAGAGAGAGATTATCGAATTCGGAAAGTGCAGTTCTTACATCATCCATCTCTAATCCAACTTAACCAAACCTAACTTAACCTAAACTAATCTAACCAAACTTAACCCAAACACAATCGTGTGTTTGTCACTTTTGCAGTAATACAAGAGAGAGAGAGAGACAGAGAGAGAGAGAGAGAGAGAGAGAGAGAGAGAGAGAGAGAGAGAGAGAGAGAGAGAGAGAGAGAGAGAGAGAGAGAGAGAGAGAGAGAGAGACAGAGAGAGAGAGAGAGAGAGAGAGAGAGAGAGAGAGAGAGAGAGAGAGAGAGAGAGAGAGAGAGAGAGAGACAGAGACAGAGAGAGAGAGAGAGAGAGAGAGAGAGAGAGAGAGAGAGAGAGAGAGAGAGAGAGAGAGAGAGAGAGAGAGAGAGAGAGAGAGAGAGAGAGAGAGAGAGAGAGAGAGAGAGAGAGAGAGAGAGAGAGAGAGAGAGAGAGAGAGAGAGAGAGACAGAGACAGAGACAGAGAGAGAGAGAGAGAGAGAGAGAGAGAGAGAGAGAGAGAGAGAGAGAGAGACAGAGACAGAGAGAGAGAGAGAGAGAGAGAGAGAGAGAGAGAGAGAGAGAGAGAGAGAGAGACAGAGACAGAGACAGAGAGAGAGAGAGAGAGAGAGAGAGAGAGAGAGAGAGAGAGAGAGAGAGAGAGAGAGAGAGAGCGATAGAGAGAGACAGAGAGAGACAGAGACAGAGAGAGACAGAGTTAGAGAGAATGAGATTAATGCATAGGGACTGTATCTATGATCTATTTACTACTAATCAATTTATCACAGAGGAAGATACGAGAGGAATATCAAGGACTCTCCATATCCCCGAATCTTCCTCCCCTCACTGAGTTCCAAACACACATCTAAGAAGAGTTTGAGAGACTTATTTACCAAGTAAATAGTTGAAAACAATAACGAAGGTTTAAGAGGTGGAACAAGCGTTGGGTTGTTCACTTATTAAAGCCGAATTGAAGTGTTTTGGGAAGACTCTTATATCTTGTCCCTTGTAGCGCGGCCCACTCAAAATTCCACACTCTTTATGCCTAAGTTTTCGACGGGCAGGAAGTTTAGTCGACGAGTTCACAATAAAAATTGAACGCGACACTGTTTGTTCAACAGGATACACACTATTTGTTCCTCGCCTGCAGGAAAAGTACATTTAAAAAGCCAGTGAAAAAAGGGAACGATTTGTTCGTTAAAAAAAAAGTAGGTTAGCTTTTTTACTTTGAGGTTAATGGAAGCTTGTAGTTTACATAGCAGAGATGAAGGTGTTTCGTTGAGTTGAGGTTCTGTGTTCCGTTCTCTGAGATTATTAGAGTTATCTTGAGGTTATCTTGAGATGATTTCGGGGCTTTAGTGTCCCCGCGGCCCGGTCCACGACCAGGCCTCCACCCCCAGGAAGCAGCCCGTGACAGCTGACTAACTCCCAGGTACCTATTTACTGGTAGGTAACAGGGGCATTTAGGGTGAAAGAAACTTTGCCCATTTGTTTCTGCCTCGTGCGGGAATCGAACCCGCGCCACAGAATTACGAGTCCTGCGCGCTATCCACCAGGCTACGAGGCCCCATGGTGAGAGTGTTCTGATTTTTGTTTTTGAAGACCCAGGAGGTGCACAGGAGTACTGATAGTACTCCTCTCTGTCTGTCTGTCTGTCTGTCTGTCTGTCTGTCTGTCTGTCTGTCTGTCTGTCTGTCTGTCTGTCTGTCTGTCTCTCTCTCTCTCTCTCTCTCTCCCCCTCTCTCTCTCTCTACACACGTATCACCAAACTTTCACCAAAAGTACACAACATGAACTCTCCTCCAATATCACTACCAAACATTCTTCCTCACATCACCTTGCAATACCCATGATTCCCCATCTTGCAAGACGTCTTCCCCGATTCTTCCCTCGCTGTATCAAACCTTCACCCACTGCAGAAAGCGTCTGTATTCTCACCTTCTATCCCACCATCCATGTTCCGGCCATCAAGAACCGGAGAGAGCAAAAAAACACCTAACGTCCAAAAGTCACCATTTGAGAAACGTGTTGGCGCCAAAGATTCTTGGTGGATCTGGGTTGGGACAGGCCGTCGGAGCTAAATAAAGTCTGTCAGCTTTGCATACAGATGCTGAGCGTTGAGCTGGAGGCTCGGCCCAATGATGATGACACCAGAGACTTGGCCCTAAGCGATACTCCACCGGTAGATCGGACGGACCTCCTTACGTCTCTGGAACTCAGCAGCTGTGGGCCCCCTTGGTGAGTCCGTCTTCCGGACGACGGTTTTGGATTTCCATACCGTCGCAAGAGTGTTCTGAATATCCGTAACGTCTCAAGAATTAATTAGACAACCAATGATGCTGCAGATGTTAGCTGGATGTCCCTGTTACTAGAATTTTCTCAGAGACTTCTCATTCGCTGAGATGAAAGTTTTAGATGTCGACCAATCCACACACTAGAAAATGAAGGGACGACGACGTTTCGGTCCGTCCTGGACAATTCTCAAGTTGATTGTCGAGAATGGTCCAGGACGGACCGAAACGTCGTCGTCCCTTCATTTTCTAGTGTGTGGATTGGTCAACATATTTCAGCCACGTTATTGTGACTCCTCGTCTGCGTTTTAGATGTCTTTAGTGCCGGCTGTGTATGTGTCCTGGATGTCCTAAGAGCTTTTATGTGAGCTACTGGATACCTTTTGTACTTTTATAAAAATTCCTAGATGTCCTACGTGCTTTTGTAATGCTTCCTGGATACCTTACGTGATTCTGTAACAGTTCCTGGATGTCTTAAGTTGTTTTGTAAGAGTTCCTGGATACCTTACGTGATTCTGTAACAGTTCCTGGATGTCTTAAGTTGTTTTGTAAGAGTTCCTGGATACCTTACGTGATTCTGTAACAGTTCCTGGATGTCTTAAGTTGTTTTGTAAGAGTTCCTGGA
The DNA here is from genome assembly GCF_040958095.1 of Procambarus clarkii. Lineage (NCBI taxonomy): Eukaryota > Metazoa > Arthropoda > Malacostraca > Decapoda > Cambaridae > Procambarus > Procambarus clarkii. The sequence goes on along the minus strand of NC_091234.1, from coordinate 16,372,494 downwards.
TACCTTACGTGATTCTGTAACAGTTCCTGGATGTCTTAAGTTGTTTTGTAAGAGTTCCTGGATACCTTACGTGATTCTGTAAGAGACTTTCGATGTCTAAGCATTCCTGAATGCCAAAACTAAACTCTAGGCGACATATTTCCCTCAACTCACAAAAAGATAGCAATCTGCATTGCTTGGTTGCAAAGCCACGTTTGCGGTTGTGTTATCCTGTGTCAGTGTCGCTCCTGTCGTCGTCAGAGGAGTGTTCTATGCCTCATTGTGTCGTTACGGGTTGGTCGCTCCAGCGCTGCTATTGAACACGAAAAAAATGAAAATGGCAAAAAGTGTCGTCCTATCGTCGTGTGGCTGTATGAAAACCTTCTTGCGATGACGGAGATGGTGGGGAAGATGGTGGGGAAGATAGTGGGGAAGATGGTGGGGAAGATGGTGGGGAAGATAGTGGGGAAGATGGTGGGGAAGATAGTGGGGTGCTTCTTCCGTCTTGCCCTCCGACTCGAAATGCAGAGTTTCGGGATGGGGGGAAAATTAGGAAGTATTGGAGAAAAAATAACAGGGAGATGGAGCCCATTGAGATAAAGAAAGACATCACGAAGGGGCTGCTATACAGTTCTGGGGGCCGAGTCCTGGCCGAGTCCTGGCCGAGTCCTGGGCCGAGTCCTGGGCCGAGTCCTGGGGCCGTGTCCTGGGCCGAGTCCTGGGGCCGAGGAGACTCATTTCTCTCACGACAGCTCGGGCTATAGAGATTAATACACTGTTATGGTCTTTTTAGCATCTCGTCTTAAGGCTGTGCTCGTCGAAGCTGCAAATATCCCCCAAAGAAACATTCAACAATTTTAACATTCAAGAACAACTTTGTCTACAAAACAAATTATAATTATATGGTTTTCCATACTTGGAGAAACAGGAATTAAGCTGATAGGCTTAACGTGGGTCTATTCCGCTAACAATCTAACTTCTCAAGGATGAAATTTAGACTTGTCTAACTCTCTATTATCTATTTATTGCAAGGTGAATAGATACTTCATGTGAAACGAAACGTTGCCCAAACGCTTCTGTCCTGCCACAGGGGACTATTCCCTGGACCTTTCGATTGTGACCCGACTGCGCTGTAATAGGATAGTTTAGGTTAGGGTATAGTTTAGGTTAGGCTAAATTAGGATAGGTTAAAGTAGTTTAGGATTGGGTTAGGTTAGGTTAAGTTAGGTTAGGTTAGGGTAGTTTAGGATAGGGTTAGGTTAAGTTAGGTTAGGTTAGGGTAGTTTAGGATTGGGTTACGTTAGGTTAAGTTAGGTTAGGTTAGGGTAGTTTAGGATTGGGTTACGTTAGGTTAAGTTAGGTTAGGTTAGGGTAGTTTAGGATTGGGTTAGATTAGGTAAGTTAGGTTAGGGAGTAGGTTTGGTTAGATTTTTTATACTGTTAGCATCTGTTGGATTTGCAGTATGCGGGTGAAGTTATTCGATAAGTACGATTCGAACACAGGAAGATATTCGAACACAGGAAGAGAGTAAAGCACTGTTCAAAAAAGAGTTCGAACGAAATCCGTTTTTCTTATTGCTTAAGAGGACTGACAGTTGTATATAAATATCATTACTGGTTGTCGAATAACGAAGTTATTCGTTAACACATGTCGTAGCGCAGTCGATTAAGGCAGCGTCTGGGATTCTCTCGGACGTAGGTTCGAATCCTCGTCACGGCCCTTGTGGATTTGTTCATTCGTTTATTCGTCAAGGTCCCGTTACTGGTTGTCGAATAACGAAGTTACTCGTTAATATCCCGTTACTGGTTGTCGAATAACGAAGTTACTCGTTAATATCTCGTTACTGGTTGCAAAATACCCATCTTCTATTCATCAATCTATCCCATGTAAACCCACCAAATTAACTCATGGCATTCACTGAGTCATTCTTTCTAAATTTATAACATAAATGATTAATTAACGAACACTGAAGGAGATGAAAGGGAGGATTGTTTCTGTACTAAACTGATGTCTTCAAGGCAATGAAATCACTTCTGTGATATCCTCAGACGTCGGCTTATCTTGATCTTATCAGGCTGTGGGCTTATCTTAGCCCACAGGAACTAATACCATGACAGGGGCCTCCACGCTGCGGCATATTGGCATCACACGACTAATTAAGCCAATTGTGTTGTGCTGTGCATAGGAACATAGACAGTTGTATGGTGACGGGTTCAATCCCTGGTTAGTACGAGCGAATAAGAACATAGAAACATCCCTTCTGTGCTGTGCTGTGCATAGGAACATAGACATCCCTTCTGTGCTGTCCTCAGACGTCGGCTTATCTTGATAGTCATCCACAGGAACTAATACCATGACAGGGGCCTCCACGCTGCGGCATATTGGCATCCCACGACTAATTAAGCCAATTCCGGCTATGTTTATGGCGCTCGGGGACGCTGTTCTGAATCATTACATTCTGTCCCTGTGAATTAACTTCCAACTCCCGCTCCTGTAACTTTGCGAGCACGGCCGGGCCCCCTCGAGCAGTTTGTAGAGTTGTGGAAATGAGTCTTCACGGGGTTATAGATGCGATAAGCCTGTTTGGGGTGGATAAGTTGGTAATATGTGATACTATTGAACACCGCATGATATGATCGTCGAAGTGGGTTGATAAGTGTGTATATATGGTAGACTGAATGACCCATTGCGCTGTGGTTAGCGCAGGTGGGTCACAGTTGTATGGTGACGGGTTCAATCCCTGGTTAGTACGAGCGAATAAGAACACAGAAAAGGAAAACAGAAACTGAAAAAGGCCTATTGGATTAAACTATAAGCATCTCCTATTCATATCCACCAAAACTCATTCACATTATATATATATATATATATATATATATATATATATATATATATATATATATATATATATATATATATATATATATATATATGTGTGTGTGTGTGTGTGTGTACTCACCTAATTGTACTCACCTAATTGTGCTTGCGGGGGTTGAGCTTTGGCTCTTTGGTCCCGCCTCTCAACTGTCAATCAACTGGTGTACAGATTCCTGAGCCTACTGGGCTCTATCATACCTACATTTGAAACTGTGTATGGAGTCAGCCTCCACCACATCACTTCCTAGTGCGTTCCATTTATTAACTACTCTGACACTGAAAAAATTCTTTCTAACGTCTCTGTGGCTCATCTGGGTACTAAGTTTCCACCTGTGTCCCCTTGTTCGTGTCCCACCCGTGCTGAAGAGTTTGTCTTTGTCCACCCTGTCAATTCCCCTGAGAATTTTGTAGGTGGTTATCATGTCTCCCCTTACTCTTCTGTTTTCCAGGGATGTGAGGTTCAGCTCCTTTAGCCTTTCCTCGTAGCTCAATCCTCTCAGTTCCGGGACGAGCCTGGTGGCATACCGCTGAATCTTCTCTAACTTTGTCTTGTGTTTAACTAGGTATGGACTCCAGGCTGGAGCTGCATACTCCAGGATTGGTCTTACATAAGTGGTATACAGGGTTCTGAAAGATTCCTTACACAAGTTTCTGAAGGCAGTTCTTATGTTGGCCAGTCTAGCATATGCCGCTGATGATATTCTTTTGATGTGGGCCTCTGGGGACAGGTTCGGTGTGATATCAACCCCCAGATCCTTCTCTCTATTTGATTCTTGCAGGATTTCCCCTCCCAGATGATACCTTGTGTTCAGCCTCCTGCTCCCTTCGCCTAATTTCATCACCTTACACTTTCCAGAGTTGAACTTCAGCAGCCATTTTCTAGACCATTCCTCCAGTTTATCCAGGTCATCCTGTAGTCTCTGTCTATCTTCATCCGTCTTGATTCTTCTCATAATTTTTGCATCATCAGCAAACATCGAGAGGAATGAGTCTATACCCTCTGGAAGATCGTTCACATATATTAGAAACAGGATGGGTCCAAGTACTGAGCCCTGTGGGACTCCGCTGGTGACATCTCGCCACTCTGATGTCTTCCCCCTCACCGTTACTCGCTGTTTCCTGTTGCTTAAGTACTCCCTTATCCACTGGAGCACCTTCCCTTTTACTCCTGCCTGTTGCTCCAACTTTTTTAACAGCCTTTTATGGGGTACTGTGTCGAAGGCTTTTTGGCAATCCAGGAAAATGCAGTCGGCCCACCCTTCTCTTTCCTGCCTAATTTTCGTTGCCTGGTCATAAAATTCTATTAACCCTGTGAGGCACGATTTACCATCTCTGAACCCATGTTGGTGGTGCGTTACAAAGTTATTTCCCTCCAGATGCTCTACGAGCCTTTTCCTCACGATCTTCTCCAGCACCTTGCATGGTATACAAGTTAAGGAAACTGGCCTGTAATTCAGTGCCTCTTGCCTGTCACCCTTTTTGTATATTGGGACCACGTTAGCTGTCTTCCAACTTTCTGGTAAGTCTCCTGTTTCCAGTGACCTGTTATACACCATAGAGAGTGGCACACTTAGTGCTTCTGCACCTTCCTTTAGTATCCATGGTGAGATTCTATCAGGCCCAACAGCCTTTGTCACATCTAGCTCCAGCAGACACCTTTTGACCTCATCACTGGTGAGGTCAAATTCCTCCAAGGTTTCCAAGGTTGCCGCCTCCTCATTTAGTGCAGGGGCTTCTCCTTGTTCTATTGTGAAGACCTCCTGGAATCTCTTGTTGAGTTCTTCACACACCTCCTTGTCATTCTCTGTGTATCTGTTCTCCCCTTTCCGCAGCTTCATCACTTGTTCCTTCACTGCTGTTTTCCTCCTGATATGGCTGTGGAGCAGCTTTGGTTGGGTCGTGTGTGTGTGTGTGTGTGTGTGTGTGTGTGTGTGTGTGTGTGTGTGTGTAAATTACGAAAAATAAACACGTGATTAAAAATGGGGGGTCTAACCACTCCTACTGAAAATGGATTAATATACGAAAGTACTTAAGGAAATTCCTGTTTCAATTCTTCCTCCGTGGTCTGACACTGTCATATATATATATATATATATATATATATATATATATATATATATATATATATATATATATATATATATATATATATATATATATATATATATATATATATACTAACATGAACAAAGACGAAAGCTCTTGAAGAAGAGAAAACTGAAAAATAATCCAAGCTCTTCTGTCCCTTTTTTGACAGTAAATAAACGGAGATCTGCCCGCTAGTCATTCCCTTTCAGTTGGCTGATGAGCTCTTTGGGACAATACACGATAACCGGACATGCTAAATGGTCAAAAGCGAACTTTATTACAAATTTGTCGGTAATATGCTTCAGGCTGGTCGATGATAACGGGCCGGGTACAGAGTCCTGGGGATTACCTCTAATTAAAGGATACTGCGCTTGTTATTAATATACAATATTTTTATATACTATCTATATTTTTTTTTGTGTGTAGCTGGTGTTTAATATACATGGTTGAAACTATTGACGGAGTTATATATGGATGAAGGTAGCATAGTACCGGAGTATACTTATCATACACATACGGGGTATACATAGTATATGTATATATACTATGCACTTTTTTTGTTGGTTTAGATTTTGTATGGGATTCATTTTAATCAGGCGTGGTATTCAAAATAATGTTATATAAAAGAGGAGATAGATCTGTTTGCTAGTCTGTCCGAGGCTGGAGGTCAGACCATAATAGCCTCACTCTATTTTCCAACCAAAAAAAGACACATAGGGGGTGTGGTAGTGTCATAGGTCAATCGAGGTTGTCCCCCAGTGCCACACTTTAGGAAATATCGACATCGATAACGACCCCCTTCCATGTAGTATAAATTCTGAAATAGTGGCTGTTTTTTCCGTAGAGTTATTAAGCCTACCCCTAAAAAGCTAGCCATCCTGTTTAAATAAAAATCAGCTTAAAATCAAAACATGAAAATGAAACAAAATAACATTGAAAGTGACAACATAAAGGACTTATTATTTAACAACTTTGTCCTCAAACAACATGAGAACATCGTTAAACGATAACAACAGAACCAGCTGTGTGAGGAATAGAACTACTAGCATTGATTTTAAAACCTTCGGGAATACTTTTATACCTTCAAAAAAGGGATTGAGGCAAAAGCCTTACTGTTTCAAACCTATGAGAATTCTATCATAGAAACTGGGTGAATCTAATGGTGCTTTAATGGAGGATTTGTAAATAGGGACCCTTCGAATGCAAAAAAACGAGTACAAGCTTTTTTTTTGAGTACATGTGTGTACTCCACTAGGTGAGTACATACACAGTTGTGGTATGGTGTACTCATTTAAAACAAAATAGGAGACTAAATTGTAAAAAAAAATATTGATGAATATACCCTTAAGTTTGATCGCTGAGATCTGTGGAGGGATTCCTCTTTTCTCAGAGATGCCATCAATACGGAGTTCTTCTTTAAACATGTTATCGGTGAGCTGTTATCAGTGTGCTGTTATAAATCTCCTGTTATCAGTCTCCTGTTACCGATCTGCTGTTATTAGCCTACTGTCATCAGTCTGCTGCCCCCCCCCCCTGTCTGCTGTTACCACACCAAACAAAGGGGGTTTCACAGATGAGTAAGTTCAACTGTCCGCTGCGTTAATGATAGCAATTAGCGACAGTCATTAGAGGCGAGTCAACAAGGGGGCATCTTAAGCTTCCTTGTCCCCTCACAATTACAGGTTTTAAGAGCAAAGCACTGACGACATATTGCTCAGAATATACAATGATGCATGTAAATGCTTGAAACGTTTTGTATTAAATACAATGAGTACATGTGATCATTATATTTTGCAGTAGTCAAATTGTACAAGTAATAAGTAGTATTTTGCCTATCTTTGTCTCTGTGTGTTGTTTGTCTATGTTTATTTGTTTTTCTTTGTCTCTCTGTCTCTTTATATTGGTCGACATAGTCTCTCTGTAGGCCTGTCTCTGTTCCTGTTAGTCTGCTTCTGTTTCTGTCTCTATATCTGTTTGAGTCTGTCTCTATATGACTGTCTATGTCCCTGTCAGTCTTCCTATTAAGAATAATATAATAGTTCCCAATTGGCTTTGCGAAAAAAGTGGGTCTTTGAAGCCATGGAAGGATCTGCTATTTTATGCTACTACGGACAAAGCGTGACTAAAAAAAATGTCTGTTAATTTTTTCCAAGATCAGTTAATAATTTTTCATATTATTATTAATTTTTACCTTTGCCTAGTTGGCAGGCAATGCCAAAATCAGTTATGGGGTGTAGTATATTCAGTCTTAAATTCTGGTGACCTCTGACTAGCCTATGTTCGTCATGTACCTCAGACTATTCCCCCTGCAAATATGAGTGAGGCTATCCCGAAGCGTTTGGGCTCCAGAATTGGACAGTTAGGCAAAAAGTTAGGTTATATCTCTCTTATAGATGAGGATATATAAAATATACCGAATCAAAGAAAAGTTAAAATATCAATGAATAATTAGTGACTTGAATGTCAATACCAGTCACTTATACACCATCCCAGTTACTTATACACCAGTCCCAGTCACTTATACACCAGTCCCAGTCACTTATACACCAATCCCAGTCACTTATACACCAATCTCAGTCACCTAAACACCAGCACCAATCACTAACACAAACCCCATACATCAATAACATCAACCTACATCTTAAGACAATTTACTTACACTTACACATTTACTTACACTCCAACATCAACATGAGGAAAAGTGTAGCCGCATTTCACCGCAATGTTCAGTTAGCTTGACTTCCACACACAAGGCAGTCAAATTGAAAATGGAATTATAATTCCTAGTTTCGACCCAACGCTGAGGTGAAACTTGGCTTCCTCGTAAAAACACATCGAACCAGTACCAAGAAAAGGTTCCCAGGGAAGTAGTTGAAGGAATGGAATGGGTTTTGGGGTGAGGGGGGGATTGGGGGGGTTTACGGGGCTACCTGGTTGATACCTGGTTGATGGGGTTCTGGGAGTTGTTCTACTCCCCAAGCCCAGCCCCGAGGCCAGGCTTGACTTGTGAGAGTTTGGTCTACCAGGCTGTTGCTTGGAGCGGCCCGAGGCCAGGCTTGACTTGTGAGAGTTTGGTCCACCAGGCTGTTGCTTGGAGCGGCCCGAGGCCAGGCTTGACTTGTGAGAGTTTGGTCCACCATGCTGTTGCTTGGAGCGGCCCGCAGGCCCACATACCCACCACAGCCCGGCTGATCCGGAACTTCTCTTAGAAAACAGTCCAGTTTTCTCTTGAAGATGTCCACGGTTGTTCCGGCTACGAGACGTGAGGGGTTTGAGTGATTTGGTCTAAACATGTTTAGAAAGTAAGTGTTTCTAGAACGTGAATATGTCATGAAAATGGGTTCAGAAAGTGAATACGAAAAGAGCGAAAGTGTACTGGATAAACTATCATAAGTTAGAAAGTGTAATGGATAAACTACCTAACTATCGTCCTCAGATCAACAACTAACCATCAATCCTCATGTCATTCTCCAAAACAAACATGTCTCTAACAACTTCCTTTAATCATCAATTGCAAATTTTGCAAAGCAAAAAAAATATAGGCTCTGGTAAAATCAAAAATGTTTTTTTTTCGAAACATTCAAAGCAAACTTTTTTTTTTAAATGGAGAGTTATAATGTTATGCATTGTTCACTTTGGTGAAAATTACCGGTGTAATCCCAGCATGTGGGTTAAATCATTATAAAACACAGCATGGGAATAGCCCCATATTACTCTCTTCTCTCTAGCTGATAAATCACCATTTAAACAAAAAATTAAAATCGACAATTTCGAGTTTCCTTTTTCAACTTGAAACGTTATTAATGCTTTTAATTTGTTTTTTTATTAAAGTGTAATGATTTCCATCAACTCTACGAGAGAATTGAAGTGTGTTCTATTACTCGGTGGATTTAGAAGTGTTGTGTAAACGTCTATAGCAGGTATTGGATCAATATGTGTATTCAGCAGGTATTGGCTCTCTGTTCTAGACAAGAATGTGTCCATTGACCCTTTCACAGTTATTTACACATTGCATCATACGCAGGTATTTACACATTGCGTCATACGCAGATATTTACACATTGCGTCATACGCAGATATTTACACATTGCGTCATACGCAGGTATTTACAAATTGCGTCATACGCCGGTATTTACACATTGCGTCATACGCAGGTATTTACACATTGCGTCATACGCAGGTATTTACAAATTGCGTCATACGCAGATATTTACACATTGCTTTACACTTTACACTTTACACAGATATTTACCCCTTTTGGGCTCTGTTTCTGTCCTACTCGGGAATTGAACCCGGGACCCCTCGTTGTGTGGTGGGGGGAGCCGACGATGTAGACCACTAAGCTACATGACGCGAATATGTTAGCTGTTAAATTGAAACATGTAGTTCATTAGTGTTAATAGGGGTAAATTAGCATAGCAATGTTCTAATTACTTTACCTAACTATTAATGAGGGAGTGCTTTTAAGGGTGTGAATTGCTTTTATGGTGATTGACAGTCTATGAGTGGTGATTGCCTTTGGGTGGATGATAGTCAACCATCTACCCATAAAATCCACCCATATAATCATATTATAACCCAGAAAAAAACGTTGATTTTCTGCATTTAACGCATTATAAATTAAAAACCATTGTGTACATTGATATCGTCTCCACTTGGATCAAATGTGGATCAAATGTGGATATCGTGGATCAAAGCGAGGCTCGAACACATTGATACCTCCACAAACTTTGTTTTCCCCTCCCAACATTGGTACATTGGTGCACCCATCACACAAGGGAGAGAGCTACCACCTGAAAGGCTGGAAATCAATGAAAAGTAATTCCCTAACTACGGGGGATTACAAGTACTTTACATAACCAAATTCGCAGCTGAGTTTGATAAAATTTGATAAAATTGAGTTTGATAAAATTTTCCGACCCACAAATACCTGACAAGAATGATAACATTTCGACAACGAGACACGAGAGAAGAAGGTTCTATAGATAAATATCAACCCAGTATTGTGGGATTAATGGTGGTGAGTGAATGGAGGGATTACAATGTCGTTTGGGCTCCCAACACAACGATTAAATCCCTCGAGATAGGATTAAAAACATCCTAACTTCTCTAGCTTCGACAAGTCGGGAGATTTATATGTATACAACAGCAAAAAAATAATTAATAATCCTCTTACTGTAAGGCTGCTGTATTTGTATAAATTAATTAGTTAACATTGTGCTTTGTTCATATTTATTCTTATGTTTAAATTAAAAACTGTTCTTCGCTTTTTTGTCTATTTCTTGAAATTTCCTTTTCTTTTGTTCCTTCTTATTCCTGTTTTGTTCCCTCTTCTTTTTGTCCTTCTTATACACCTTTTTCATTTCAACTTCAGTATTATTATTTGGGATTTTCTATCCATTTTGAATAATCTTTTCCAATCAACTTTTTCAGCAGGTCCCAAAGGAACTATCCCATTCCTCATGCCTCTCTGAGGACCTGAATATACTAGATTTCATACACAAGAGATTTCATACTATACTAAATACACACGTGTATGAAAATAAGAACATAAGAATAAAGGGTAACTGCAGAAGGCCTATTGGCCCATACGAGGCATATATAACAACCCAATCCCACTCATATACATGTCCAATCCACGTTTGAAACAATCAAGGGACCCCACCCTCCACCACCAGCTATGTGCCCTGGTGTTATGTAGCCAGCTATGTGCCCTGGTGTTATGTAGCCAGCTATGTGCCCTGGTGTTATGTAGCCAGCTATGTGCCCTGGTGTTATGTAGCCAGCTATGTGCCCTGGTGTTATGTAGCCAGCTATGTGCCCTGGTGTTATGTAGCCAGCTATGTGCCTTGGTGTTATGTAGCCAGCTATGTGCCCTGGTGTTATGTAGCCAGCTATGTGCCTTGGTGTTATGTAGCCAGCTATGTGCCCTGGTGTTATGTAGCCAGCAATGTGCCCTGGTGTTATTTAGCCAGCTATGTGCCCTGGTGTTATGTAGCCAGCTATGTGCCCTGGTGTTATTTAGCCAGCTATGTGCCCTGGTGTTATGTAGCCAGCTATGTGCCCTGGTGTTATGTAGCCAGCTATGTGCCCTGGTGTTATGTAGCCAGCTATGTGCCCTGGTGTTATGTAGCCAGCTATGTGCCCTGGTGTTATGTAGCCAGCTATGTGCCCTGGTGTTATGCAGCCAGCTATGTGCCCTGGTGTTATGTAGCCAGCTATGTGCCCTGGTGTTATGTAGCCAGCTATGTGCCCTGGTGTTATGTAGCCAGCTATGTGCCCTGGTGTTATGCAGCCAGCTATGTGCCCTGGTGTTATGCAGCCAGCTATGTGCCCTGGTGTTATGTAGCCAGCTATGTGCCCTGGTGTTATGCAGCCAGCTATGTGCCCTGGTGTTATGTAGCCAGCTATGTGCCCTGGTGTTATGTAGACAGCTATGTGCCCTGGTGTTATGTAGCCACATATGTGTCGAGACATATAAGGAAAAGAGGACACACATATATGCTGCATGGTAAATACATATAAACTTTGTTAGTACATCACAATTGCTCATAATATTAATTATTTGAAGGGAAGTAAATAAAGTATATGTACAGTGCTCACATATCTTGTTCAGCCTATGTAAAATGCTCACATATCCCACTGATAAAGATTATACTCTAATCTCTTAAACATGGTTACATTTACCTTCTAATTAATGATTACACTTTATTTATTTAATATCATATAGATGATTACATTATATTTTATTGATAAATTCATTACAATGAATTATTTTATTGCTGGCACTTATAAATGATTGCATTATACTTTAAGGAGGATTTCTACAACCTTCATAGATTATTGTATTATAAACCTCTTATTGATCATATAAGATTATTGATCATATAAGATGATTATTGATCATCATATACATTGCAACCTTGTATAGATAATTACATTAAAATAATTCTAAACAACCATTATAAATAATTACATAACCTTGTATACAGTAGATATTTAATTTATAAACCTCGTATAGATGTAATAACCAGTCATATGTATAATTAAGGGAATCGAAATAACTTGAGTTACACTGATTTTGAAAATACTTTGACATTTGAACTATTTTTATTGTTACTTAAACTTTTCGTTTAAGTGAAAATATAGTACAAAAACATTACTTAAAAGAGCAGGAACATCTTACTACCAAAATGGTAGTTTGAATGCATTTCGAACGCCATAAAATCGATTAGTTAATAAACATATCAATCCACTTATTAAGTTAGAAATAGTGAATCTGAACAATCCAGCGACTTCCAGTGAATCATTCTATGATTCACTGGAAGAATTCATTTATCTAATCGTGAATGACGATAGTAGAAAGGTGAATGAAATGATTCGTCTTTTCAAAGTCATCTGAAGTGTTATCTAAGATTTCTTCCTTCAATTCCTGCAGCGCTGCTATCTGTGACTTCTTTCCTAACCATCTGCATCGCTGCCATCTTTTCATACTGTCTTCATCACCTTAAGTGTTGCCACTGCTTTCTCCTGCTTTCTCTTAGCACTTACATAGTTGTAATATGTTCAGGCTTGGTTGCTATTGCCTCTGCTTGACGTTCTAAGTATGAAGTTAAAAGTTCTAACTTTCTTACCGTGATCTGACTTAGGTTCAGTCTCTTTTCCATACTTTCTCTTGAGTTACTTTCTCTTTAGTCTCTGTTTGCTGCTTTCTCTTCGCCCTTAGGCTTTCTGCAGTTGAAATTACCTTTATGAAGTCTTATCGTACATATCAATCCTTTCGCTTTTCACTTTGCATTCTTATCTTATGTATATACTTTCTCTTCCACGCTTTCTTCCACGAAACGATAATGGTCCACGAAATGCCGAAACGTTTTCACTTTAATTCCAGATGTATGGATTATTATCTTAATATAATTCTACACTGAATGATGAAAGGACTAACCTGGGGGATGTTGTTGTGTATAAACTATTAATGAACAATATTGTCTCTATCGCTGAAAGAAAAAGTGTTGACCTTGGCTTTGGGAAGGCATATATTGACCCTTACATTAATGTAATGTAGTTATGATCTTGAGGGAACGTAGTTTGTAGAGAGAACTACTTGGGGATTGTTGGAGTGAGTGTTAAAGATGAGGAATAGCTCTGGTAAACTGGTTTACTGTATAAGTAGATGTTTCTGTTATTAATGGTAGAGTATATGCACTCTACACTGTCACTGGGTATACATGGTGCTGTACACTGACTTTACACTGTCACTGGACCTGCATAGCAGTGTATACTCACTCTACACTATCACTAGGCCTGTATAGCAGTGTATACTCACTTTACACTGTGACTGGGCCTGCATAGCAGTGTACACTCACTTTACACTGTCACTGGGCTTGCATAGCAGTGTACACTCACTCTACACTATCACTAGGCCTGCATAGCAGTGTACACACACTCTACACTGTCACTGGGCCTGCATAGCAGTGTACACTCACTCTACACTGTCACTGGGCTTGCATAGCAGTGTACACACACTCTACACTGTCACTGGGCCTGCATAGCAGTGTAAACTCACTCTACACTGTCACTGGGCTTGCATAGCAGTGTACACTCACTCTACACTGTAGTTAAAAGTGAATAACGGTATGCACTCAGTCTCTACACTGCGTATTTTGTCATACGCCACCACCACTAACTTTTAGAACTGCTATATATTACCTATCATTCTGATGTATATAATTACGCAATGACGCCATTATTCTATGTCCCCCATTAGATCATTCTAGAATCCAAGATGGCGTACGACACAGCTGTGACGTCCCGCGAAGGCGCCTCGTAAGTTCCGTGTCATAAGTCAACCAATAGGGTGGACTTAACTGGTTAAGCATGACCGAGTCAGGCCCGTGATTGGCCAGGACCCGTCACTCACTGTCTGAACCTCACGAGGTAAGGTTGCTCGATACCACCCTGTTCTGAAGCCAGGCTCGTTAAAGCAGCGGCCGTCCCTTCAAGGCGCATTCATCAATGTTTACGTATTGTGCATTAAAAATATGTTTGTTATATGTAAATTAGTATTATTATATATTAAAGTTGTATATGTAGTTAGGTTAGGTTAGGTTAGGTTATGTTAGGTTAGGGTAGGTTAGGTTAGGTTAAGTTAGGTTAGGTTAGGTTAGGTAAGGTTAGATTAAGTTAGGCTAGGTTAGGTTAGGCGTAGGTTAAGTTAGGTTAGGTTAAGTTAGGCGTAGGTTAGGTTAGGTTAGGTTAGGCTAGGTTAGGTTAGGTTAGGTTAGGTTAGGCTAGGCTAGGCTAGGTTAGGTTAGGTTAGGTTAGGTTAGGTTATGTTAGGTTAAGTTAAGTTAGGTTAGGTTAGGTGTTTGGGTTCTATTGACGAATATCTTTTATTTAAAACTCATGAACCAAACATTTTCATAGTTGTGGATTCTCTGTGCAAACCAGAAGTTGAAGACAGTGATACACGCAGCAAAAAGAAGACACTACATATGGGCCTGACGGCTGAGTGAACAGCGCTCGGGATTCGTAGTCTTAGGGGTCCGGGGATTAATCCCCGGCGAAGGTGGAAACAAATGAGTTTCTTTCACCCTGATGCCCTTGTAGCAGTAAATAGGTACCTGGGAGTTAGCTGTTACGGGCTGCTTTCTATCGGGGGGGGGGGGGGGGGGTTGAAATAAAGTTGACTGACAGTTGAGAGGCGGGCCCAAAGAGCCAGAGCTCAGCCCCCGCAACCACAACTAGGTGAATACAAGTAGGTGAATATTAGTAGGAGTAATACCTGATCAACCAGGCTGTGACTCATACGTCTGGCTGCGAGCAGCCGCGTCTAACAGCCTGGTTGATCAGTCCAGCAACAAGGAGGCCTGGTCGACGACCGGGCCGCGGGGACACTAAGCCCCGGAAGCACCTCAAGGAAAGGGGTGAGTACTCCCAAAAAAGTTGTAATTGTTAGTGAAATCATACGACAAATATCCGTAGACTTTATCCAGCCAGTAGCAATAGACTCCCTTGTGTGGGAGCAAATGAGAACACGTCTGCACCCCTCCGTTCCCTCTTTACGACTGATGCTCGTAGGAGCTACGGGAGTTGCCGGCGAGGATTTTCTGATGGCCTTCTGTCTGGTACTTACCTATCAGGACTTACCTATCCGTGACAATGAGGCAGTGAGACCTAGCTCCTTGGACCCCGTCTACTAGCCTTGTTATACCCGTTGTACTGTACTCGTTTGTGAGAGCTTGTGATAATCGTTATAGCTGGTTAGCGTATTATATATCTGATATAAAAATTCTTACAGTGATCGTTATATGTATATAAATGCATTTTGCCCACTACAGGAACCACAAAGAAAATAAATTAAATAAATAAATAAATAAATAAATAACTTGCATAGTATTCAATTATTCCCCTCTGATTACAATCATGTCAGATATAAGACTATGCTCATGTTAGATGATATAATATCGTGTATAGCAGCATACGTATGCCGGGTATAACAGTATACTATGTCATTGTATAATATCGTGACCTCTGTCTCAAACAAGGTAACAGTATCGTCATCAAATATTAAGTCATTACAATACAATGAACTTTCCAATACACTGGACTTTTCAATGCTAAGTACACCCCGATATACAAGACTCATCAATACACATGATTCATCAATACACAGAGCTTGCAAAAGCACAAGACCTTCCAATTCACAAAACCTTCATGTATACAAGATTTAGAAAAACACAGGATTTCTCCAATATACAGGACTTACCATTACACAGGACCTCCAATTACAGAGAACTTGCCAAGGCATTGGATTTACAAACGTACAAGCCTTCCCATTAAACAGGACATCCCAAAACATAGTCAGTTGAAGTACTATTTAGGTCAATAATAGCTAAGGACACAAATTTATCAATAGCATTTTTTCATGTATATACAACACTAACATTTTCTGTTTGTTGGCAGGTGTGTCCAAACACACCCCAGGCAGGTGTGGGCAAATGTTTAACAAAAAACATTTGTTAGAATAAAGCGAGAATGAGAGATGTAGAGAGAGAGAGAGAGAGAGAGAGAGAGAGAGAGAGAGAGAGAGAGAGAGAGAGAGAGAGAGAGAGAGAGAGAGAGAGAGAGAGAGAGAGAGATGTAGAGAGAGAGAGAGAGATGTAGAGAGAGAGAGAGTGAGTTTGATAGGATGGCTTCAGTCTAAGCTTCGCTTTTTGACCTCCTGGGATGGTCCCAGCTTTGTCCCAGCTTTAAGTGCTCCTGGGATGGTCCCAGCGTTGTCCCAGCGATCTCGGAATGGCCTCAAGGAAGTCCAAGGTACAACACTCTCTGGACTTTGATTCAGAGGATACAAAATGTTCACATATTACAAACAGTAACAGCCGTCAAGGACTATCTACGAAGAGAAATATCTCTATTAATTATTGTCATGAATTTGCATGAGACAAGAGTTATAACATTGGATTCAACAGCTGTCCTTGACTTCACTTCCTTCACAAGACGAGTCCCTGGCCTAAACACTGTTTGACTTCACTTCCTTCACAAGACGAGTCCTCTGGCCTAAACACTGTTTGACTTCACTTCCTTCAAAAGACGAGTCCTCTGGCCTAAACACTGTTTGACTTCACTTCCTTCAAAAGACGAGTCCTCTGGCCTAAACACTGTTTGACTTCACTTCCTTCAAAAGACGAGTCCCTTGCCTAAACACTGTTTGACTTCACTTCCTTCAAAAGACGAGTCCTCTGGCCTAAACACTGTTTGACTTCACTTCCTTCAAAAGACGAGTCCTCTGGCCTAAACACAAACAACACTGATAACAGACTCTATTCCTCAATCGAGTACCAGGTAACCTGCTATGAAATAAAAGATACAGTTCCCTCACTGTCCTGAACCAGGAATGTTCTCAGGCATATCGAGGTCTTTTGACTGGCTAAATGGAGAACTTTACCCAAGCTGTGATCCACTACAGTTACCAAACATCCGGGTGCATATTTACTGCAAGGAGAACAGAGGTTTCAAGTGTAAAAGTTAATGAGCCCGATAGGTTTTACTCTTGCCCCAGGAATCGAACTCGGGTCGATTTGATTATGAGGCAGCTATACCACCGCGCCACACACTGAAAATGTCCGAATCGTCATTTATAATATTATGTAAAGCGAGAAATCCGCTCAAACTCTCTCAGGTCAAAAGGAATGTTTTGCAGTTCCTCTTTAATTAAAGTACACTTTCTTGTCTCCTGGTCACACGAAGGATAATTTTTATGTTTTCTCCCTCAATACCACTTTTAAAAGTTTAAGTTGGCGAGATCTTGTTAAGGTACTTGTCAAGTTACTTGTTAAGTCTTTATTCACTACAAGTATCACCGACAGCTGTTACTTGTGCTGTGTTGAACAGCACATCTTTTCTGCGTGGCGACTATTTGTTCCATGTGACAGTGAACAGGACCGAGACACTGCTGAAACAGGTGTTGGAGACTTGTATATACCAGTGAACAGATGTGAGAGAGTCCTATATGCCAGCCAACAGGTGTGGGAGCAGTATTAGCACGAGGAATGCAGCTGTAACCTGACTTCTTGAACAGCTGGAGGACTGCTGGACCGCCATAGCTGAAAAAAAAGATCAAGCCCCTTGTTATATTAGGAAATGTCATATTTGTAATACATTCCATGGAAATCCATAGCAATAACGAGGCACTGTTAACACCGTTAATCAACTATTACCGTTGAATTATTTACCAGCGATTTTTTTTTTTTTTTTTTTTTTTTTTTTTGATATATACAAGAGTTGTTACATTCTTGTACAGTCACTAGTACGCGTAGCGTTTCGGGCAAGTCCTTAATCCTATGGTCCCTGGAATACGATCCCCTGCCGCGAAGAATCGTTTTTTCATCCAAGTACACATTTTACTGTTGCGTTAAACAGAGGCTACAGTTAAGGAATTGCGCCCAGTAAATCCTCCCCGGCCAGGATACGAACCCATGACATAGCGCTCGCGGAACGCCAGGCGAGTGTCTTACCACTACACCACGGAGACTGCTAAACAACACTACCATGACATGGGACTCAAGACCTGAGTCTTGTGAAGACTCTGTCTCTCCAAGACCTCATAAATCCTTGACCCATTGGAGACAGTACTGTGAATTCCCGAAGGGCGATAAGACTTACTTTTTCTGGTGGAGAAGAAGAAGCTGTCAGACTCAGCCGACCAGCCGTACTTGTTCCTGACCCTGACGATGGCGACGTAGTCCGTAGCGACCCGGAGAGGGTCGAGTGTGTAAGCCAGGGAATGATGTGAGTCCTGGGTCACGACCTCCTCTTCGACAGGACGCGACACGCTCTCCCACGAGTCCGTCATCACAAGGTTGGGGTTTCTCTGCTAGAGGTAAAGACGTAGGCTGGTTGTGTTCACTAGGATGGGAAGCCAGCTGTCATATACAACGGTGTTAATTGAAAAGATCGCTTTGTAAGGTCCCACACAGGAAGAGATTCAGCTAGCCTCAAAGAGTGTCCGTCAGTCAGGAAGAGATTCAGCTAGCCTCAAAGAGTGTCCGTCAGTCAGGAAGAGATTCAGCTAGCCTCAAAGAGTGTCCGTTAGTCAGGAAGAGATTCAGCTAGCCTCAAAGAGTGTCCGTCAGTCAGGAAGAGATTCAGCTAGCCTCAAAGAGTGTCCGTCAGTCAGAATTAAGCTGATATATCGCGAGAAAGTCTTAAGCCAGTATAACTACTTAGCATGTTGATCAGACCACACACTAGAAGGTGAAGGGACGACGACGTTTCGGTTCGTCCTGGACCATTCTCAAGTCGTTCTATCGACTTGAGAATGGTCCAGGACGGACCGAAACGTCGTCGTCCCTTCACCTTCTAGTGTGTGGTCTGGTTAACATACTTTAGCCATGCTATTGTGACTCATCGCCTGCAACTACTTAGCACTTGGAAAGGGATAGACTTAGGAGCTGAGACATTAAGGCAGAGTTAAGAAACGGTACTCAACAACTTAGGCAGTGAGGATCGAACTCTGACCCCTGCAAAAAAACAGGCTTTTGCTTTACTGTACTGGACTTTACTTTGGACTTTACTGTAAAAGGGGTGACGCCGAGGAAAATAAGACTCGCGTCCCTACCAAAACGAAAAAGACAAGTCTTTTAATTTGGACTTTTACAGTCCAAATTAAAAGACAGTGATTTTCTAATGTGTTCTTGTTAATTCACTAATTTTAAATATACTGTATTATGACTGCATTCAATAGGATTTATATTGTATTTTTATTATAAAAGAGGATATGAGAATAATGTGGTCTGAGAACATTATTCTTTTAAAATGCAAACTGCATTACGAAGGTCATCATCATATGATGAATTTGTAGTGTAACAAGCTCAAATACAAATATATTTCATGAAGTATTTTTTGGCAATTATTGATTTAAATATAAGGTTATCTTGAGGTTATCTTGAGGTGATTTCGGGGTGTTTTAGTGTCCCCGCGGCCCGGTCCTCGACCAGGCCTCCACCCCCAGGAAGCAGCCCGTGACAGCTGACTAACACCCATCTATCTATTTTCCTGCTAGGTAACAGGGGCATAGGGTGAAAGAAACTCTGCCCATTGTTTCTCGCCGACGCCTGGGATCGAACCCAAGACCAAAGGACCACAAGTCCAGCGTGCTGTCCGCTCGGCCGACCGGCCCCCTACACACATGCATACAGGTACACATACACGCACAAAATTCTTTCTACTATCTCAAGGATTCATAAATAAGTTTGATAAATAGTTTCCATTGTAATAAGTGGTTGGGTCCCATTCCTTCGTTGCGTCGAATCCTAAATCCACGTCTTCATATATCTTCCAAGTGCTCTATAATCGTATTGGCTTAGTATTGTCTTATCATTACTTAGGTACTAGTTGGGTTTCTTAAATTTCCTCTTTCTACGAATAGTTAAACTAATATTTCTTATAAAAACAAATCTAGCTTATCCTCGTGTTATTTAAATATAAGTCCTGTCGTCTGCATTATTTGCTTATTCCCTCATGAAGTAGGACATGTAAGTTTCTAGGTGATCAAATAACACCATTCACTTCTTACAATGGTTAGTAACAGTCATTACCACTCTCAGACATTCCTTGTGTCTTCAAATACCACAGTACTCTGTTTATTAACTTCAGATTCAATTTGTGATCATACAAAATAGATATAGGAATAGCCTCGTTTGTGGAGACCCTTTGTGGTTGACCAGACCACACACTAGAAGGTGAAGGGACGACGACGACGTTTCGGTCCGTCCTGGACCATTCTCAAGTCGATTGTGAGAATGTGAGACTTGAGAATAGTCTAGGACGGACCAAAACGTCGTCATCCATTCACTTTCTAGTGTGTGATTTGGTCTCCACCATTATGGAATCCGAGGCCTCGCCCTGAACTATATCCGATCCTATCTTGATGTTGACCAGACAACACACTAGAAGGTGAAGGGACGACGACGACGTTTCGGTCCATCCTGGACCATTCTCAAGTCGACTGTGTCTTCCATTCTAGACCCACCCTCTGTGGGTCTACAATGGAAGGGGGTGCTACTCTCAACGTTGCATTAAAACCGATCGAAAGAAAGGACTTACCTGCCACGTATCTAGATGGGTCCTGCGGTATCTGATAATGAACTCTGTGATAGGATAGTAGCTCTCGGTCTCCCAGGTCAGTGTGTACTTGTCGCTTTCCCCTCCATTGGGGCTGCTAGTGACCTGTGGAGGCTTGGGCAGACCTGGTAGGGGAAAGTGTTGGAAGGTTTTAATAGTTTCAGATTCTGGGAGGAGACTTTGGAAGGTTTTAATAGTGTCAGATTCAGGGAGGAGACTTTGGAAGGTTTTAATAGTTTCAGATTCTGGGAGGAGACTTTGGAAGGTTTTAATAGTGTCAGATTCAGGGAGGAGACTTTGGAAGGTTTTAATAATGCCAGATTCAGGGAGGAGACTTTAGAAGGTTTTAATAGTGCCAGATTCAGAGAGGAGACTTTGGAAGGTTTTAATAGTGTCAGATTCAGGGTGGAGACTTTGGAATCTGTTGCAGATGAATGGGGATTATGAGAGGGTTTCAATAGTGACAGCACAGAAGAGTATGCTTGAAAATAATTAAAAGTCAAGATTTTGAGATTGGAAAATGCAAGGCCACTTGAGATGATTAAATTGCATTTTGAGTCAGGAGACATTTAAACCAAGAAGATAACACAAGATAACCCGTCCTCCTAAGGTTTCGCCAACGTCAAGAATCTGTCGCACTAAAGTGCCATTATCCTAACCTACCAGAGGACCCAAAACAGAAAACGAGACAGTATGTCAATTTTACCAGCCGCTTCCATTTCCTAGTACAACGATTTTTGGCCTTAGGTGGAGTATACGTCAAAATACGACGTTCTATTAGGAGGACTATTTCCATTGGAGACTTTCAGCTCCTTGGAGAGGGGGGACCTGCTGCCTGGGTAACAGCTTCTTCCCCGAATCAACCTACCCTGGCTTTGCGCCCTGGGGAGGACCTGCTGCATGGGTAACAGCTTCTCCTACCCAGGCTTTGCGCCCTGGAGAGGCCACTCCAGACCGACAACCAGAGCGCAACTCCATAGTCTCCTGAGACTGATAGATACCTACTACTACTATTAGGAGGACGAATTTACACAGAAATACTCACTCGTCATTTGTATATGAGCGGTTTTCTGCCCTTGAGAATTCTCAGCAATACACACGTATGTCCCAACGTCTTCCTCCGTGACGGGGTCGATAGTGAGAGTGTGGCGGTGGGCGAAATAAGTCTGGCTGAGGTGGGTGTGGTGGGTGGTGCGGGTGTGGGCCTCCGGCTGCGGTAGGTGGAGTTGGGTGTCCATGATGGTGTCTGGTAGAGGGCGGCCATTGTGGGTCCAGACCACGTCTGGCGGTGGGCGGCCATGGACCACACACACTAGCTCCACCTTGTCCCCCTCTCCTGTCCTCACAATGGTCTGCACCATGTGAGAGAGAGAGAGAGAGAGAGAGAGAGAGAGAGAGAGAGAGAGAGAGAGAGAGAGAGAGAGAGAGAGAGAGAGAGAGAGAGAGAGAGAGAGAGAGAGAGAGAGAGAGAGAGAGAGAGAGAGAGAGAGAGAGAGAGAGAGAGAGAGAGAGAGAGAGAGAGAGAGAGAGAGAGAGAGAGAGAGAGAGAGAGAGACAGACAGACAGAGAGACAGAGTCAGAGAGACAGAGAGACAGAGAGAGCGAGACAGACAGACAGACAGACAGAGAGAGAGGGACACGGTTTTAGTATTTCGACAATGATAGTACAAGCTTATCTTCCACATGTGCTCAGAATTAATAGAACCTTTAACATTATTCTCTTCAGTTAATCAATACGACCTGAGTCCATTTGACTCACCTGGTCACCTGGTCTGTAGTGACCTTCGGGAGGTACTCAGGGGGGGGGGGACTCACCTGTTCCGCAGTGACCTCTGGCGGGTACTCGACGGTGCCAGGGGGGGGGGGTGGGACTCACCTGTTCCGCAGTGACCTCTGGCGGGTACTCGAGGGTACCAGGGGGGGGGGACTCACCTGTTCCGCAGTGACCTCTGGCGGGTACTCGACGGTGCCAGGGGGGGGGGGGGACTCACCTGTTCCGCAGTGACCTCTGGCGGGTACTCGACAGTGCCAGGGGGGGGGGACTCACCTGTTCCGCAGTGACCTCTGGCGGGTACTCGACAGTGACGGACATGGCGGCGGAGGCGGGTTCTCCGATGCCGTTGTCGGCGGTACAGAGGTAAGTTCCTTCCATGTGACGATCCACCGCCTCCAGGGCCAGCCTCTCCCCCTGTCAGGGCAGGTCAGAGCAGGTCAGGACAGGTCAGAGCAGGTCAGGGAAGATTAGGACAGGTTAGGGCAGGTCAGGATAGGTTAGGACAGGTCAGGGAAGGCCAGGGAAGATTAGGACAGGTTAGGGCAGGTCAGGATAGGTTAGGACAGGTCAGGGAAGGCCAGGGAAGATTAGGACAGGTTAGGGCAGGTCAGGATAGGTTAGGACAGGTCAGGGAAGGTCAGAGCAGGTCAGGAAACGTCAGGACAGGTCAGAGCAGGTCAGGGCAGGCCAGGAAAGGTAAGGAAATGTCAGGAAAGGTCAGGAAAGGCCAGGGAAGACCAGGAAAGGTCAGGGAAGGTCAGGACAGGTCAGGGAAGGTCAGGGGTATATTCATGGACGCCAACATGTGTAATGAGAGATATTAAAATCAGGAGAGGAGGGAAGTTGACGATCAGACTATCCTAAAATATTACATTCCCATGAAATTGGTCCATATAAAAGGTATTTATAAAGTGGTTGACTATTTATTGAACTTTTATTGATTAAAAATATAAGTCTCACCCTTAGGGAGAGATTTTTTAGTCTTATTTTCAACCCTTTCGAGTGTGAAATAATTTCATGCAATCATTATTGTTCTAAAGTCAACTTTATTATAAGCCTTCGTTACTAAGCTACACTTACAGCAAACTACTTGGAGCGCCTTTGGGTCGCAACACAACTAATGAAATCCCTAATGGATGATGCAGTTTAGCGTTATTGGAATGTTTAAATGATTACCTGATAAAATTACCATAGGGGTGACATAGGGGTCACTTTGGTACCGAGTCAGGTGGCATTCATTTCATTATTACCAACCTCGGAGACCCATTTGGGACATATACTCAAACGGAATTACTGTTAAAATTAAGTGTAACGTATATAAATGTTGACCAGACCACACACTAGAAGTTGAAGAGACGACGACGTTTCGGTCCGTCCTGGACCATTCTCAAGTCTACTAGTCCAAGACGGACCGAAACATCGCCGTCTCTTCAACTTTACACTTACAATGTTAATTTGAGTGAATAACAAAATACGATAATAATCCATACAAATGAATAAGGTTGATTCAGACGCTTGTGATAAATAGCGAAGAAGAAGATTTGATGAATAATTCAAGTTACGAATTAAGAACTCACAGTTCCTGCGACGGCGCTGGAACCAATCGTATTGGCGTTTGCCTTTCCATTGGAGACTTTCAGCGCCGTGGAGAAGGGAGGGGGGGGACCTGCTGCATGGGTAACAGCTTCTCCCCCGAATCAACCTACCCAGGCTTTGCGCCCTGGTGAGGCCACTCCAGACCGACAACCAGAGCGCAACTCCATAGTCTCCCGAGACTGATGGATGCCTACTACTACTGAATTAAGACATATTCTGTCTCCACCGACCTGTTGACTAGGGCGCCCTGAGGGAAGAGGACCTTCTTGACGAGACCAGCGGATAATAGGCTCAGGGTTACCATGCGCCTTGCATTCCAGGGTGACGCTGTGGCCCTTAGCGACCCTCTGCTCTGGCGGCACCAGGGATCTGACAGAGGGCGCGTACTGGACATCCAGGATGTGCCTCAGCTGAAGAGGCGGCTCCAGGTCGAACTGACAGATGAAAGTGCCGGCGTCTCTGGGTCGCGTGTGGGAGATGGTGAGTCTGGAGCCGTCGACAGCCATTCTGGGGTCTGGAATCACCTTATCGGTGCCCACTGATAGCAGTTTCTCGCTGCCACCAGTTAGCTGGGACTTTCTTGATGATTCAGCCTGTTGCGCCCGCCTGAGGAACCAAGTGATTGATGACGATTGAGCCTCCCAAGAGGTGGCATGGGCATGAATAACCCGTAAATCAGAAACGAAAATGATGCTTAAATCTGATATATATGCAAATCACATAATTAAATTGAGCCCAAATACTTAATATATACGAGATACATAACACTAATATTCTCAATCTTCAAATTCTCAAACCAAGTAAATATTATGCCAATACTGTTGAATCTGTGTAATTAAACACAGGTAGAACCGGTTGTGCCTATGTATTTAAAGACAATTAAGTCAGCATGTCAAGAAAGCAAAAACTGAACGATTGAACAAACACAACATGGAGTTACTGGGCATTTATCAAGTTATTGAGAAATAAGCTAATTGGAGATGTATTTAAAGACAATTAAGTCAGCATGTCAAGAAAGCAAAAACTGAACGATTGAGCAAACACAACATGGAGTTACTGGGCATTTATTAAGTTATTGAGAAATAAGCTAATTGGAGATAGTAATAATATATTTAGAATGTCATTCTATCAGTGAATTAGCATGTAATATTGCGGTAAATGAGACGGATACCGACCATAAAAACTTTTTGAATTAAATTTGTGTGAATTCCATTTCATGTTTGGAGTTGTAAAGAATGTCTTTGTAAATCAATTGGCCAATGAGATTTGCAAGAAATATAATATTAAACTATCTAATTCAATTACTTATGACATACAAATTAAATTCACTAATTTGAGAGCTACAACATTAAAAATTCTGTCAACTTTTGTAATAATAAGTATTCATATGAGCAGAAAAGTAGTTGAATGAGTTAAAAACTATAAAGGTAATAAAAAGTGACTTAGTGACTAAAATTGCTAATCAGGAAAGCGAAGGTAAATCTCCAATAGAATAACATAGCAATCTAAAGCCAAGGAACAACCTAAGCTATACCGACGACAAATCTAAGTCAGTGAGATATCAGTGATCAAATTCAAGACGCCCTTTACCTTAGTTAATTAAAAGATGTAAATTTGTCTTTAAAATGTAGTTATCACGAATTGATTATTATTTCTAGGTACGAAACAGCTTAGATAATAAAAATGTTATTAAGAAATGAAGATACACACAAAAATCACAATGACCTGACATATCAATTAAACAAATCCACAAGGGCCTTGATAAGGATTCGAACTTATACCCTGGGAGTTCCCAGAAGCGCTCTAGTCAACCGTACCACGACATGCTGGAGAGAGCATCTTAGTGGATTAGTTCAAGACGTGAGGAAGTCAAGATGTGACTTACTTGGCGTCTCTACGTCACAGGGGATGATGACAGACTGCCCCACCTCCACAGTGAAGGTCTGTGGCCGAGCTGAGAAGGCCGGGGGTTCGACACCGGAGTCCTGATAGTAATAGTAATCGGCGGCTGAGTACTCCAAGTCCCCCTTGAAGCTGCCCATGGAGTGCCCTGCGAATAACCCAGAATTTTGTTTTTTCCTGTTGGGTATATATATATATGTGTGTGTGTGTGTGTGTGTGTGTGTGTGTGTGTGTGTGTGTGTGTGTGTGTGTGTGTGTGTGTGTGTGTGTGTGTGTGTATCACGAAAATAAACACGTGATTAAAAATGTGACAGTGTCAGACCACGGAGGAAAATTGAAACAGGAATTTCCTTAAGTACTTTCGTATATTAATACATCTTCAGCACTCCTTCTGAAGATGTATTAATATACGAAAGTACTTAAGGAAATTCCTGTTTCAATTTTCCACCGTGGTTTGACACTGTCATATATATATATATATATATATATATATATATATATATATATATATATATATATATACATATATATATATATATATGTATATATATATATATATATATATATATATATATATATATATATATATATATATATATATATATATAACAAAGACAATAAAGCTATATACGGTATAAATACAGAGATTAAGGCATTAAACGTAGCATTAAAAATTAGCACACAATTCCTTTAAAACAGGTGAAGGTAGATGGCGTACTCTAAGCCAGAGACACACACACAAGTTCCTCGTGGAAGCACCAGTGTTAAAACCTTGCAAATAAGCTCTCCACCCAGCCTCCGACATTGTGCAACATTGCAGAAGAGCAACATTGCTCTCCCTATCGGGATTACAGTCCTGTGTAGCGTGGGAGATGCTATCCTTTCCCCCCACCACCACTCTGTCTCTCTCTCTCTCTCTCCCAGTCACTGCTACAAAGCTAGTGTAACCGGTATAGATATTGACCTCGTATCATGCCGGGTGCAATCCAGTGCCTACATTGGTGCCAGCCCCCGTGAAACTGCACATCCTGCAGCAAAATGCAGGTGTCTTGACCATCACGCCAGCAGGATATCATACATGATGAGACACGTTGGCAACGGGTATTCATTTCGTGAGAAGTCGAATGCATTTTCTCACTTGCTAAGGGCAGCGGTATGAGATATGAAAGTAGGACAATACAGTAGTATGACACGGAACAATTAAGTTGGAACTTGGAAGAGATAGGACACAGCAAAGATAGGACACAGCAAAGATAGGACACAGCAAAGATAGGACACAGCAAAGATTAGGACACAGCAGAGATAGGACACAGCAACGATAGGACACAGCAAAGATAGGACACAGCAAAGATAGGACACAGCAGAGATAGAACACAGCAAAGATAGGACACAGCAAAGATAGAACACAGCAAAGATAGAACACAGCAAAGATAGAACACAGCAAAGATAGGACACAGCAAAGATAGGACACAGCAAAGATAGAACACAGCAAAGATAGGGTACAGCAAAGATAGAACACAGCAAAGATAGAACACAGCAAAGATAGAACACAGCAAAGATAGAACACAGCAAAGATAGAACACAGCAAAGATAGGGTACAGCAAAGATAGAACACAGCAAAGATAGAACACAGCAAAGATAGAACACAGCAAAGATAGAACACAGCAAAGATAGAACACAGCAAAGATAGAACACAGCAAAGATAGGACACAGCAAAGATAGAACACAGCAAAGATAGGGTACAGCAAAGATAGAACACAGCAAAGATAGAACACAGCAAAGATAGGACACAGCAAAGTACGTGACAGAACTAAGTCACAACAAAAAGTCAAATAACATAACATAGGGAGAAAACAGAGAGAAAATTCCTAACCAGGAGCCGGTCGGCCGAGCGGACAGCACGCTGGACTTGTGATCCTGTGGTCCTGGGTTCGATCCCAGGCGCCGGCGAGAAACAATGGGCAGAGTTTCTTTCACCCTATGCCCCTGTTACCTAGCAGTAAAATAGGTACCTGGGTGTCAGTCAGCTGTCACGGGCTGCTTCCTGGGGGTGGAGGCCTGGTCGAGGACCGGACCGCGGGGACACTAAAAAAAAAAAAAAAGCCCCGAAATCATCTCAAGATAACCTCAAGATAACCACAAAATCTGTCGCGTTTACGCAAAAAAAATAGAAGCCATAAAAACTATATCGTCAGAAGAAAATATATTGAAGGAAGTTCAAGATGGGTCATTACGACTCTGTTGACCTCGAGGGGTCACAACACCACCAAATGCTGCGTGTTGAGAACATGTGCGAACTGAATATATTATCTGTGTCTGCAGAATCGAGTTATTAGCTCCTGGACCCCACCTTTCAAACCGATTAATTTGACACATATCTACTACATATATTTCTCTCTAACACACACACATATACATACACCCGTGTGTATGTATATGTGTTGTAGTCTAGTTACTTGTAGTCACTTGTATGTGAGTACAAGTGACATAGTAGTCAATAAAGTAATCTATTAATCCCCTTCAGGTAATCCAGTAATCCATACAAGTAATCAAGTACAGAGTGTAAAAGAGAGCATCAAATTTCAATTACATTTTTCCTCTGCTAAGCTTCAGGTGATGGGTATTAACCATGTTAATATTTTACGTCGCGACGTAAATAGGGGCCCCAGTTGTTGGATTATTAGCAGCTTGAGCATGTCAATAAGTAATAATCTTAAAGCTTTACCGGGGCTCTAGATATGTTAGAGGGGCTGCTCTTGCTCTGTTGTCTAGGAGGAGGGGGAGGGGGTGGGGGGTGAGAGGGTATAACTGATTGGCACACTTGATTAGCACAGTATATGGATACGTCAATCACAGTATATGGATACGTCAATCATAGTATATGGATACGTCAATCACAGTATAAGAATACGTCAAGCACAGTATATGACTATAGCTTCTAGAGGAAATATCAAAGTCCCCTGGTTCACTATTCCCCCCCCCCCTCTTTTCCTATTCCACATCTCTCCAACTTTCTTTCCCAATACCGCCTTTTCTCCCTCATTTCTCTTTTCCCTTTCTCCCTGTTTATTCCCTATCTACCCTCTCTTCCAATTTTCATCTCTCACATTCTTCCCTCTCTCCTCTTCTCTACCCAATCATCGTAGCTTTCCTTCCCTGTCTGTAAACATCCTCTCTCTCCCCTATCTCCTTTCTTCTCTCTCTCTCTCTCTCTCTCTCTCTCTCTCTCTCTCTCTCTCTCTCTCTCTCTCTCTCTCTCTCTCTCTCTCTCTTCTCTCTCTCTCTCTCAGAAAAATTATAACGAAGCCCTGAAACTGATGAATACGTCCATAATCACTATATTTGATAAGGCATTAGTTCACAATCACTATATTTGATAAGGTATTAGTCCACAATCACTATATTTGATAAGGTATTAGTCCATAATCACTATATTTGATAAGGCATTAGTTCACAATCACTATATTTGATAAGGTATTAGTGAATAATCACTATATTTGATAAGGTATTAGTGCATAATCACTATATTTGATAAGGTATTACTCCACATTCACTATATTTGATAAGGTATTAGTCCACAATCACTATATTGATAAGGTATTAGTCCACAATCACTATATTTGATAAGGTATTAGTCCACAATCACTATATTTGATAAGGCATTAGTCCACAATCACTATATTTTCTAAGGTACTATATTTGATATTGGTCCAAAACCACTATATTTGATAAGTCATTAGTTCACCTTCACTATATTTGATAAGGCATCAGTCCACAATCACTATATTTGATAAGGCATCAGTCCACAATCACTATCACACAGACTCATCACCGTCGACGACATATTCAAGCCCTTCACAGTCACAGGAACACAAGATACCGACGGTGCTGCTACCCAAGCTCTCCTCACCGTTCCCAGACAATTCCTGCATTCTTAACTATCGTCTCAGAGAAGAGACGATAGTTATCGCCTTTAACTGATTACTGACGTCTCAGTAATCACCTTTCCGGACGGAGATGAGGCCCCTTGATTCTCAAGTCAGATCCCTACAGCTACTTAGGTACACAGAATCGACTTGAGAATGGTCCAGGACGGACCGAAACGTCGTCGTCCCTTCAGCTTCTAGTGTGTGGTCTGGTCAACACACTTAGGTACAGAATTCCAGGTTTGTAGTAATATCAAAAACTACGTCCTGGAAGCGTCCACAACTACGTCCACAACTTCTAGTGTGTGGAGTCAACACACTTAGGTACAGAATTCCAGGTTTGTCGTAATATCAAAAACTACATCCTGGAAGCGAGTACTCCCTCGGTGGACTACTGGAATCCAGGATTCTGGATTACTTAGGGTTTTGCTTGTTGTTTGAGACGGTAGACGGCTATCGTTCGAATGTTGTTTTGATAAGATGATTCGGGTTTATATCGTCTTGATTTATTCTGTTTATTGTTTTATATTTCGTGGAGAGATTGGCTCTTGTGTGATTAGTTTGTAAAGCTGTTAATCACGTTATTACTAGTCTTTAGTCTCGTATGTATATAACATGTCTCCAGATCCTAATCCGGATATCAAGTTATATTCAGCCTACGTTCGGATTTCACGTAATATTCAGATTTCATTCTGGATATCTTCAGCCCTATCCTGATTTAACGGTATCTTCAGCCTCTTATTCGGATATCACGTTATCTTCAGACCCTTTTTGAAGATCATAGATGCCATATCTAATAGTTAATTTCACCAATTTTTGTCCATCAATGTAGCAAACTTGGGAGAGAGAGCGGGTCTCTATGGCTATTGTTATTGATTTAGCAGTCTCCGTGGTGTAGTGGTAAGACACTCGCCTGGCGTTCCGCGAGCGCTATGTCATGGGTTCGTATCCTGGCCGGGGAGGATTTATTGGGCGCAATTCCTTATCTGTAGCTTCTGTTTAACGCAACAGTAAAATGTGTACTTGGATGAAAAAACGATTCTTCGCGGCAGGGGATCGTATTCCAGGGAACATAGGATTAAGGACTTGCCCGAAACGCTACGCGTACTAGTGGCTGTACAAGAATGTAACTCTTGTATATATCTCAAATTGTAATTAAGGTGCGCTACAGAGGGGGATTTCGAGAGCTGAACAACACTCTCCCTCTTTTTTCACGTAGAAAGGTAATTTGTTTGGGTGTACCTGTGTACCAATTCGCTACTGCACCTGTTGCTCGAATAGAGATGTAACTCCAAGGGCCCTTTTTCATTTCCATATATTCCACGATGACATAAAATACTTTTATCGAAATCACTGACTCGTATTTCACACTGATTGGGGCTCTAAACTAAATCCCTTTTTTGTTTATGGCTCTATTGAACTCTATTTCAAACCACCCTCGTTCATTCCTGTCGTTCATGTTATTATTTGTTGCTTAACTTGATTGGGTTTTCGTGTGTCAATTTTCGGATGGTTCTTTGTGGATCGTTTCAGATCCTGTGGCGTAGTGATTAGCGCAGTCGTATCCCAGTTATATGGTCCCGGTTCAATTCCCCACGGGTGTGTAGATGCGTTTGGGCAGTGTTTAATTTCACCTGGTTCCCGTGTTCAAGTAGCGTGAACAGGAACAACGTGTTCAGCTAGTATGAACAACCCACTCTTGTGGGTGGCATCTTGGTGTAGTTCAGTATACAGTTGGTCTAAGCCAAGGAGGGGTGGGCGGGGGGAGGGGGTATCAATAAAGATTAATAGGCTTAAATACCTGACTCAATGTATGGGGAATTACGTCACTTGGTTCATTGGTCGTATTTCGTGTTGAGGGGCGTTAATGGGTGTCTCACTGTTGGCCTTTCCATTGGAGACTTTCAGCGCCGTGGAGTCCTGCTGCATGGGTAACAGCTTCCCCGTATCAACCTACCCTGGCTTTGCGCCCTGGAGAGGCAACTCCATATAGTCTCCTGAGACTAATGGATGAACTATTTACTACAACATTCTAATTGTTATTTACTACAATATCCTAAAATTTACTTTTAGGATATTGTAGTTAGCTAATTTACAATCAAATATCCATTTAATACAATATCCTTAAAAGTTTGCAAATATATGACAAGAATACAAATACAATACAAATTCTAATGTAAAAATACAACAAGAATTAGAAAAAAAGTTAATTTTGTCTTTTAAGCTGATAATGTTTAACAGGAATTAAAGATATTTTTAATGAATGTTTAATGGAGGTGAAATTTAGATGAATAACAAAGATTCTGTTGAATGAGTTTGGTGATTGTAAATGTTATTTTTCGCCGGGAGAAGAAGATGTTTAACTTGTAAATGTTTTTACGTTTACATGAGAACATTTACAAGTTAAAAATTTACTCTTGGGATGATATTTGTCACATAGAGATACGTACTGACTTCAATTTTCTGTACAGAATTTAATATTGATATTACCAAGGGCGACACGAGCAATCAGCTCAATTATTCCATACAGATGCTGCTGTAATTAAGTAATAGCATAGCAGTTATGATGATTGGATTGCAGGAAGTAATTGCAATGGAACGCACGCAATTCTGCACGCAGGGAGCGCACACGTGTGCACCCTCTTCCCCCTCCCCCGAAAATACACAAAGGAAACCTTGTCCCAAATGCACTCCTTCGAGCACATACACACACACACACACACACACACACACACACACACACACACACACACACACACACACACACACACACACACACACACATGCACACAAATACCCTAACTCCCCAACCCCCTCCTTCCACAAACAAACCCCCACCTCCCTAACAAACCGAACCCCCTGCACCCCCTCTCACAAACAAACCTGTACCCTCTATGAGCTGAATCTCCAACCACAACTACCATACCTTCAACAAGAACACAACTACACAACTACAGAAAGGAGGGACTCAAGAGCTAGAATCTATCTATCCAGCAGACACAAATAGACTAGTACACACACACACACAACGACAGGAAAGCCATAAGGAGTCACCTCAGACATGCAGGTGAAGTGATAATATTGAACAAATACAAGGGATGAATTATTGAACAGTTACATTATAAGCAGACATTTCTGTGTCAATAACAACTGGTGACTTTGAGGTCGTAAGACTAAAAGCAGACAGTGCTGTATCAGGGGCAGAGTTATTGAGCAGACTTCAGATAACAGAAACAAAAAATATATACAAAATTAGTAATCGCACCTGTTTTGCTCTAGATCAGTGAGAGTAATTATGATTATCTGTGTCTGCGCGAAGGCTAATTAGTTTAATCGGAAAATAATACGTTGAAGTCTTTGGAATGCGTTTTGGAAGTCATGTTTTATTCCCTCGAATTTTTGTCATATATAAAAATATTAAGTTTGAGAAAACTAATTTAGAGTTCAATGCGGTGATAAAACTTTTGTTAGCTGATATATTTTCCACGATTTTTATAGAGGACAAAAGCCCACCCCCCTAAACAATTTAATTTGTATCACAGGAAGCTTATGTATTAACGTCAAAGTATAAAAAATTAGAAAAAAAATTTAATTGCACTCAAAGAGAAAGTGAAAGGGAAAAAAACAGGACTCGTTGACCACTGGGGAAAAAAACCCACAGGATTTTGTTCAGCCTTCATTAAGAGTTCATTGTTGAAGACTGAAATAAAATGAAAAATGTCATATATTATCAACAATGCTGATTTGAGGAGGCCGTAGTGTGTTATAAAATTTCACGCTCTGTTTTTTGTCTAGGGAGGAAAAGTTTTCCCTGTCATTAGTACAGAAAAAAAATGGAATTCAGGATTCATATTATGTTCGATTATAAATAATTGAAAATACCCTAAAAGTTCATAGCATTTTGTGACTATAATGGATCTTTAACAATTCTCTCTCAAAATAGTTAAATAAAAGGTTTATATAAAATATAGGAGTTTCGTAATTTTTCGATAATTTCATATTTTCTAGATAAATTTCAAAAATTTCAGAAAATTTCAGAAAAACCGGTAAATGTTGAAAATACCATATTCAAAGTGTATAACAATTTCAGTATCTCGACTAAAAGAAATTCTGTGAATTTCTTGGTGCCACACCATGGACGGATCCTAGCCCGCCTTTTGAGTTCGAATCTCCGTTTTCGGCGACCCACCTTAACACCCCCACAGAAATTCTGTGATATTTATTTTTGTTTGGTGTAATTCAACGTTGTCTGTTTACACAGCGATTCTGTGTTTGTAGGGATTATATATTACAGAATTATCATGTCTAACAACTTGTTTAATCGGGAATAGGCTTGTTTGGAGGTGACTCCGAGCTCGAATCACTGACCTTTCCTCTAGATTACAACCCCACAACAATTACCTAACTCCCGGGTGCATACCTACTGCGAAGTAAACAGATGTATAAGGTGAAATGAAACTAGTCCAGCCATTTCTGTCTGGAGTCCCGAGTGTGAGCGGCGAACGAATCCTACTGCGCTATGAGGCCCTGTATTAATGCATATATACGGTCTTTCTCTGAGAGAGAGAGACACTTTCGGTCTGTTTATGAGAGAGATATTTTCGGTCTGTCTCTGAGAGAGATATTTTCGGTCTGTCTCTGAGAGAGAGATATTTTCGGTCTGGCTCTGAGAGAGATATTTTCGGTCTGGCTCTGAGAGAGAGATATTTTCGGTCTGGCTCTGAGAGAGAGATATTTTCGGTCTGGCTCTGAGAGAGAGATATTTTCGGTCTGGCTCTGAGAGAGAGATATTTTCGGTCTGGCTCTGAGAGAGAGATATTTTCGGTCTGGCTCTGAGAGAGAGATATTTTCGGTCTGGCTCTGAGAGAGAGATATTTTCGGTCTGGCTCTGAGAGAGATATTTTCGGTCTGTTTATGAGAGAGTGAAACATTCGGTCTGTCTCTGAGAAAGAGAGATTTTCGGTCTGGCTCTGAGAGAGATACCATTAGCTTATCCATTACCATTAGAAAGGGGACACAAACACTAGTGGTCAGTGTTGAGTTACACTTCAATGTTACACTTCAGTGTTGAGTTACAGTGGTGAGTTACACTTCAGTGTTGAGTGTAAGTGTGAGTGTCAACACTGGTTGAGTCTATTCAGACACCTCTTAGTCCTTGGGGCTATGGGCTCCTTGTTCTTCCCCTGTGTTCTTAGCTAGTGTTCTTCCCTGTGTGTTCTTAGCTAGTGTTCTTCCCTGTGTGTTCTTAGCTAGTGTTCTTCCCTGTGTGTTCTTATAAAAGCCCTTTTCCCAATGTTATACCAAAGAAATCTTAGCTGTGTATTCTTATCTAGATGTTCTTGACGTTGTGATCTTATCTAGATGTTCTTCCTTGTGTGTTCTTAGGTGTTCTTCCCTACCTGTGTTTACGTTGGTGTTTTAACTACGCAATATACCTTCTTCAGGAGAAAGCGTCAAGCCATTACCACTATATATAGGACTTGTAAGGGGGATCAGGATAGGGATTAGGGGTGAAACTAAGGGGCAAGGAATGGTACCCAACCACTTGTGGACGGTCGGGGATTGAACGCCGACCTGCATGAAGTGAGACCGTCGCTCTACCCCTCTAACCATCTATACCAGTTTCACTGTGTTCTAGAGTCATGATAGCAGAAAGTAACGAATGAGGTGTAGTGAAGATGGTAGCGCCGAAAACTACCCGGACACCTGGGAGGCCAGATTCACGAAGCAGTTACGCGAGGACTTACGAAGCGTGTACATCTTTTCCTCAATCTTTGACGGCCTTTGGTTACATTTATTAAACAGTTTACAAGCATGAAAACTTGCCAATCAACTGCTGTTACTTGTTATAAACAGCCTCCTGGTGCTTCGGAGCTCATTAACTGTTTAATAATTGTAAACAAAGCCGCCAAAGATTAACAAAAGATGGACAGGTTCGTAAGTGTTACGCGAGGAATTACGAAACGTGTACATCTTTCCTCAATCTTTCACGGCTCTGTTGCATTTATTAAACAGTTTACAAGCATGAAAACCTGCCAATCAACTGTTGTTATTGTTATAAACAGCCTCCTGGTGCCTTCGGAGCTCATTAACTGTTTAATAAGTGTAAACAAAGCCGCCAAAGATTGACAAAAGATGTACAGGTTCGTAAGTGTTAGCGTAACTGCTTCGTGAATCTGTCCCCTTGCCACCATACCCTAATAGTCTCATCTCAAGCAAGGGGTATACACATACCAGCATACCCATCAGTAAATTAGCATCAAAGACACCACCCCAAATGCTTCCACAAATTGGAAAATAACATGTAAGTAAAATTAATTCCCTTCCCTTACAGTTCACCCAGAATTATTCAGCATAACAAAACAAATTATATAATTGGAGAAGTTCTCCATAAAATGTGCCTGAAATGAGTTACATGACGTTGTGTCATGAATAATTGTCAGGATAATTGGTCAATTACTTTTAATTGTGTTTTATTAATTCAGTTTGAGAGTCATATAGTCTTGTAAATATGGAAACTCGTGTTAATTGACGAAACAAGGCTGTTTGGTTGTTTTCTCTTGTTTGTGATTGTTGCAAAGTTGTTGTTGGATCATCAGTGAACGACAGCGTCGTAACAAGCGGAGGGTTGTTATAGCCAGTCGTGTGACTCTCCCAATACGCAGTAATGAGTCGCTTAGGGTCATGTACAAAGTTAATTACCCGCTCCGGCACAGTCTGATATATAGACATGGTCATTGTTATAAGAACTTTTAGTGATGTAACATGTTCTGTGAGTAAAATTATCTCTAGTATATGCCTTAATAGTATATGTAACAAACCAGTAAAATTATAAATAAATTAGTGACACATATGTAGCGCAATTAACAATGTAGGATTTGTAAAAATTAAGAATTAATTAGACCGCATTGCTTATTAGGATGATGGCAGGAGCATCTTCCTCACCTGGGCCGTCTTATCTCGCTTATCGCCATTTTTCTCAACTATTTACACTTTTTTTGCAACTATTTGGGTCCATGTGTTCGGGATTTTTTGGGTTAAGATACCTCTAATCTGTTTTTTTTTTAGCTTTAACCTCAGGGGAATTGTTTGTCATTAACTGCTGTCTCTTTTGCTCGAGTTTTATGATTTTATTCTACCAGTTTAAGAATTTCTCACGCTCACTTAGCAGGATTACTATTGCCTTTACTAAGTGAGAGAGAGAAAGAGAGAGAGATAGTTTTCCCGGTGCTACATAGCCTTTCAGGCTTGGTACCTTCTTTAAATAATTACTTAGCTCTGTCATCTGGTGCTTCCAGCCGGTCCCACATTTCAATTCTTCCTAAAATTTCATATTAGTTTCAGCAAACTCTTGTTTTATTATCTCTCTGTAACTCTGTAATTCTATAATTCTCTCTGTAACTCTGTAACTCTGTAATTCTCCCTGGAAACACAAACCGTAATTGTCTCTATTTTCCGCTTGTTACAACTTGTAATAAAGTTGTTACATCTTGGCTTAACGTGTTTATGACGTATTAGAACGTTGTTACAACTTGCTATATTGGTTGTTATAACTGGTTAGGAGGTGTTAAAACTTGTTCGAACGTTGTACCAACGTCGTAGTTTCAGGTGTGTGTTTAGCGAGCTGTCATTCCTATCTCATTTCTCCCATATTCCCCTGAGAATTATTGCTTATTTCCTCTATCTGTTTCATACACTGTTCCCTCGTATTGGCTGGCAATTTCTTTAGCATTTTCTCTGATTCTAATTTGTGTTTGTTCAGGCTGTTAAGGTTGGCGTAGATCAAACGATAAATTATATTTTCCGTTTCCCGCATTGTGATTGGAAAACCAATGTGACTGTAAATGGGCCCCTTTTACCCCTTGGGTAAAAGGGGCCCATGGGTTTAGCTATCAAAGTCAATAATAAAAATACTGGAATGATCTTGTTGTGTTAATTGGATAGTCTTAAAGTCTAAGTGTTGAGGCTGATATTATCTTTACACAATTATTAATAAGAATTATTGCAATTCTTATACCATGTCGTAGCTCAGTCGATTAAGGCAGCGTCTAGGATGCTCTCGAACGCAGGTTCGAATCCTCGTCACGGCCCTTGTGGATTTGTTCATGATATTATCCTCGTTGAAACCAACTCAATCAATACTACATGCTCTGAGCTACAGCTAACACCGCTGCAAAGTCAGATGAGTTTAATTTGATCATAGATAATATATGGATTCACTTATTCCTCTTTTACGATAAGAAGGAACTCGAAGCTTTGTCACGAGTTCTAGATGAGTGATACTGAATCGTATATGAATTTTTCAAGGGGCACCTTTGTTCATAGGCCTGGTAGCCTGGTGGATAGCGCGCAGGACTCGTAATTCTGCGGCGCGGGTTCGATTCCCGCACGAGGCAGAAACAAATGGGCCAAGTTTCTTTCACCCTATGCCCCTGTTACCTAGCAGTAAATAGGTACCTGGGTGTTAGTCAGCTGTCACGGGCTGCTTCCTGGGGGTGGAGGCCTGGTCGAGGACCGGGCCGCAGGGGACACTAAAAGCCCCGAAATCATCTCAAGATAACCTCAAGATCTCAAGATAGTACTATCAAGCCTTAATTAACAAACTGATTTACAGTGGATTCCCTTGGGCAGCCCAAGATTCTACCCACGACTGTTCAAGTCAATGCCATAGATTTACTCTCTCATGCAAGCTAAGTCTATACACTCTTACTTTACTTCTTTACACACAGAAATCACAGTAGCGAGAAGCATCAAATGAAAAAAATCAGTAGACCTTCCGGTTGTAATTCTTTTTACCATGTCGTAGCTCAGTCGATTAAGGCAGCGTCGAGGATCCTCTCAGACGTAGGTTCGAACCCTTGTGGACTTGTTCATTCACTCCTTCTCCTCACACACTCTCAGAAATGATGCAAGGACAAACTTAAGAAAAACCTTAAGCTTAAAAAGTGATTTAACATCAACATAAAAGAAAATACTTAAAAATACTTAGATCACTGAGTGATCCGCTAAGATTAGGAAAGATTTATAACTCTAACAGTGTACAAAATAAGCCAGTGATTAAACAGCGTCAAATATAAAGATGAAAAAAACTGTGATGCATCAACAAGCAAAAACGCAAGAAAAGGTTCACTGCATAAGCATCATCAACAAACAGGTTATGAAACATTAATGAGAAAGATTCACGTCACCAGCGACGTCAACAAAGCCAAGACTGATCCAGCGACATCAACAAAGCCAGACTGATCCAGTGACATCAACAAAGCCAGACTGATCCAGCGACATTAACAAACCCAGATTGATCCAACGACGTCAACAAACCCAGACTGATCCAACGACGTCAACAAACCCAGACTGACCCAGCGACATTAACAAACCCAGATTGATCCAACGACGTCAACAAACCCAGACTGATCCAACGACGTCAACAAAGCCAAGACTGATCCAGCGACATCAACAAAGCCAAGACTGATCCAGTGACATCAACAAAGCCAGACTGATCCAACGACGTCAACAAAGCCAAGACTGATCCAGCGACATCAACAAAGCCAGACTGATCCAGCAACATCAACAAAGCCAGACTGATCCAGCGACGTCAACAAAGCCAGACTGATCCAGCGACATCAATAAGGAATACCAGTCAAAGACCGACGGTCAAATAACATCAATAAAATGTCCAACGCCCTGTCAAACATCAATAAAGGAGAGAGAGAGAAGATTTCCAATCTCCTCTCTGTGTTTCATGACTACCTGTCTCTCTGCTACCAACAGCAAGAGCGCTTCCGAATATCTGTCCATGTCACCGTGACGATCGAGACAGAGACACAGACAGACCAATAGACGGTCTAGTGGAGCGAGAGTATGCCCAGGCATCATCGTTGTAGAATATACTACGATATCTGTTATTCAACAAGTGCTTGGCAGCATTGTGGTATACCATATGCGGCATATATACCCCCAAATATACTGAAACTCCCACATAGCTTGACAGTAATACATCTAAATTGGACGGTAATACGCCTGTATTTCCTACGAATATACTAGAGCTCATAGATATAATTAGACGGATATAACATGTGACAATATTCCAGGCATTTACTGTAAGTCTCAGACACAGGGAGGCATCTTAGAGATGAGATTCACTAAGGCACTTAACATCATGAGACATACAACTGCCTTGTTTCAACTGACAGTAAGCTGATTACTCTGAGTGCCACCATTAGGACTTAAGACGACCACTGTCATATTCACGACCAAAACGGGTCGTGCATCTGCTGAAGACGATGCATTTACTGCTGTAATTAATATCCAAGATGATGTAATTGAAGATCGGAAGAAGCATATGACGGAATCAAATATATTCCCCTTGTCTGTCACAAATGTGTTTGACAGAGTGAGAGAGAGAGAGCTACGCATTACAAGACGTATGAACTCCATACACTGGGATGAGTATGGGGTCCACCACCGCCCACGGGATGGGTATGGGGTCCACCACCGCCCACGGGATGGGTATGGGGTCCACCACCGCCCACGGGATGGGTATGGGGTCCACCACCGCCCACGGGATGGGTATGTGGTCCACCATTACCCACGGGATGGGTATGGGGTCCACCACCGCCCACGGGATGGGTATGTGGTCCACCATTACCCACGGGATGGGTATGGGGTCCACCATCACCCACGGGATGGGTATGGGGTCCACCATCACCCACGGGATGGGTATGGGGTCCACCACCGCCCACGGGATGGGTATGTGGTCCACCATCACCCACGGGATGGGTATGGGGTCCACCATCACCCACGGGATGGGTATGGGGTCCACCACCGCCCACGGGATGGGTATGGGGTCCACCATCACCCACGGGATGGGTATGGGGTCCACCACTACCCACAGGATGGGTATGGGGTCCACCACCGCCCACGGGATGGGTATGGGGTTCACCACCACCCACGGGATGGGTATGTGGTCCACCATCACCCACGGGATGGGTATGGGGTCCACCACCGCCCACGGGATGGGTATGGGGTCCACCATCACCCACAGGATGGGTATGGGGTCCACCACCACCCACGGGATGGGGATGGGGTCCACCACCGCCCACGGGATGGGTATGGGGTCCACCATCACCCACGGGATGGGTATGGGGTCCACCACTACCCACAGGATGGGTATGGGGTCCACCACCGTCCACGGGATGGGTATGGGGTCCACCATCACCCACAGGATGGGTATGGGGTCCACCACCACCCACGGGATGGGTATGGGGTCCACCACCGCCCACGGGATGGGTATAGGGTCCACGACCGCCCACGAAATGGGTATGGGGTCCACCACCACCCACAGGATGGGTATGGGGCTCACCACCACCCACAGGATGGGTATGGGGCTCACCACCACCCACGGGATGGGTATGGGGCTCCACCACTACCCACGGGATAAGTATGGGGCTCACCACCACCCACAGAGCTATGCCATCCCACATCATTGCAGAGATCTCCCGCAACATCACTCACCATTAATATACTTCTAAATGCCAACTGCGCATTTAGATGTTGTGATGACATTTGACTCTCGTTCCTAAACATTTGTGGCTGATGGTTGAATACGCCTCAAAACTAACAACTGAGTGGAATACGACGTCCAATTACGATTCAAAAGAAGAAAATATCAATATATGCTAACGAATGGAGGATGAAAAGGATAGAGAGAGATGTTTACTGGACATGAAACAATATTTTCCCAAACCATCCCCCACTTGCTGACAAAAAGTCGAGTTTCCTATTCAATACTGAACGTGTCTAGGATTTCGTATCCTTTATATTTGGGTTCTGTGCTTCCTCCCTCACTTTTCTAAACCAGAATGTGGCCCATAGAGACAAAGTGAGAGAGAGAGAGAGAGAGAGAGAGAGAGAGAGAGAGACACAGAGGAGGAGGAGAGGTAAAGTAATTAAAAGACCCACTAAGGCAAATGAAGAAATAATCCAATGTTTTCCTTGAAATCAGTGCAAAACACACACACACACACACACACAATCAATCAATTGTTGATTGACGGTTGAGAGGCGGGACCAAAGAGCCAGAGCTCAACCCCCGCAAACACAACTAGGTGAGTACAACTAGGTGAGTACACACACACACACACACACACACACACACACACACACACCACACACACACACAAAGCCAAAGATCAAACCCCTCCTCCCCCCCATCCCAATCACAATTAGATGAGTACACTCGGACTCAGCCTGTGTACTCACAGACTGAGTTGAGTACTCACCCCGAATGGTAGAGAATATGCAGCGCCAACGTCTTCATTTTATCAAGCACAAACGATGTTGGAACAAGTCCCGGAATATGCTACGAGACTAGTCCCAGAAGTGAGAGGCATGAGCTATGAGGCAGGACTATTGATTTAAACCTCACGTCACTCAAAGATGGCAGTAGCATAGGATACATGATGGACACAGGATAGGCGATACATGAAGGACATAGATAGACACCCAATACCTAATGTCAGGAAAATGAACGAGTGAATGCACAAAACAAGCGAATTGATTCTTTCAGACTTCATTCACAGCTTCAGGTATTACAAGACACAATTCCTAGAGAACCTGTTACACCTATTAACTGAAATGTTAAGAGGCAGAGTTACAGAATCGAAATTTAGCTTACGGTTACACAATTACAGTTACAGGCGAGTATAAGCAAGTTAGTACATTCACATTCAATTAGGGAATTGATAGGGTAGATAAAGACAGTCTATTTAACACAAGGGGCACACGCACTAAGGGGACACAGGTGGAAACTGAGTGCCCAAATGAGCCACACAGATATTAGAAAGAACTTTTTTAGTGGTAGAGTTGTTGACAAATGGAATGCATTAGGAGGTGATGTGGTGGAGGCTGACTCCATACACAGTTTCAAGTGTAGATATGATAGAGCCCAATAGGCTCAGGAACCTGTACACCTGTTGATTGACGGTTGAGAGGCGGGACCAAAGAGCCAGAGCTCAACCCCCGCAAACACAACTAGGTGAGTACAGACTTCCCTCTCCCGTCCAAAATACACACATCTGGCGGTTGGAAACAGTTGGCAGGTTAGGGAAGTGGTCAACCAGCCTCCCAACCCAAGTCCTGGTGTGTTGGAACAAGCTTGTAGGGCGCGGCAGACCAGCCCTGACTACTGTTGTTCTTGCTAAGATAAATGTTGGCATATTGGCTCACTCTGCCAATTCGCCGCTCCGATGTACAATGCTAATTTCCCGTTCAAGCCCGTTGTTGGTGCTGCTGCTTTTGACGCTGCTGTTGTTGCTGCTGCTTTTGACGCTGCTACTGCTGCTCTTGCTGCTTCTGCTCCTGCTGCTGCATCAGATTTCGCTCTTTCATCAAGAGCCTACACTGGCTCTTGATGAAAGGTGTCTCCTCTGGCTTACAGACCTCCATATATCAAGGGGGTGAAATGATTGACAGGTGCCATGATTTTTTGCCATGATTCACAGATATGTCAACCGATCGTCTTGCCATGCATCCCTGCTTCATCGTGGCATCTTAAGTTTATGCTGCATCGTGGCATCTTAAGTTTATGCTTCATCGTGGCATCTTAAGTTTATGCTTCATCATGGCATCTTAAGTTTATGCTTCATCGTGGCATCTTAAGTTTATGCTGAATCGTGGCATCTTAAGTTTATGCTGAATCGTGGCATCTTAAGTTTATGCTGAATCGTGGCATCTTAAGTTTATGCTTCATCATGGCATCTTAAGTTTATGCTTCATCGTGGCATCTTAAGTTTATGCTGAATCGTGGCATCTTAAGTTTATGCTTCATCATGGCATCTTAAGTTTATGCTTCATCGTGGCATCTTAAGTTTATGCTTCATCGTGGCATCTTAAATTTATGCTGCATCATTGCACGTTCCTCGAATTTCACTGTTGCATCATATATTAAGAGTCAGCTCCTTGATATACCAAGTCTACGAACTCTTAAGAGTATCACTAACCCCCATAAGTGCATTGTAGTACTTAAGCTTGTATTCCCCATTACTGTATAGCCATGCGGGTATAATTGCACATTACCACAGCGCTTGGAGCTGCATTTACAAATACACTTGTAAGATTAAACACAAATTTACACAACAGCTGTAAGTGAATAACAGTTAATTTCACTGTGTAATTATACTTGGTGACAGTCAGGTCTTGTGAGAGTGCGGGTGAGTAAGGGAGACAGTTATGAGTGTGTGAGTTAAGTGAGTCATGAAGGAATAGGAGGTGAGTTAGAGAGGTGGGATGAGTATTTAGTGAAGATGAGAAACATGCAGACAGACTGGAACTTAGTGAAAATGAGTATATGAATGAGTCAAGCAGATAGCAGACGATTCTTCGTTTAAAAGATGAGTGAGAAA
The DNA here is from genome assembly GCF_040958095.1 of Procambarus clarkii. NCBI lineage: Eukaryota > Metazoa > Arthropoda > Malacostraca > Decapoda > Cambaridae > Procambarus > Procambarus clarkii. Next base: position 16,328,325 of record NC_091234.1, on the reverse strand, counting down.
ATGAATAGCGTGCAAATGACACGTTGGAAAATATTCCTTCCTCTGATACTCAAGTTCTCCTCATTTCTGTGATCTCTGAGGTCAACTGTCCTCATCTTCTCTCATGTTCTTCTCAGGTCTGGCACCGGGTGCCATTTTCATCTCATTAACACCTGCAAGGTGGCGAAGGGCACCTATGTCAGGTGAAGGGTCTGGCACTCAAGGGTTCCTAACCTTTGGCACCTGGGAAAGGCCTCAAAGATGAGGGGTTACAAGGCTCGTTCTTGCTCGAATGTGAAGAATGCTCCAGTGAGTAGAAGAAAATGTTGGGATGAATATAAGGGAAAGGATTGAAAATTGTGTGTGTTTGTGTGTGTGTGTTTCTGTGTGTGTGTGTGTGTGTGTGTATGTGTGTGTGTGTGTGTGTGTGTGTGTGTGTGTGTGTGTGTGTGTGTGTGTGTGTGTGTGTGTGTCTTTTGTTGTCCAGCGACGTGAGGTTTAGTTCCCGTAGTCTCTCCTCGTAGCTCATATCCCTCAGCTCGGGTACTAGTCTGTTGACACAACTCTGAACCTTCTCCAGTTTAGTCTTGTGTTTGACGAGGTACTAAGATACAGACTCCATGCTGGAGCTGCATAATCCAGCAAGGAGAGAGAGAGAGAGAGAGAGAGAGAGAGAGAGAGAGAGAGAGAGAGAGAGAGAGAGAGAGAGAGAGAGAGAGAGAGAGAGAGAGAGAGAGAGAGAGAGAGATAGAGAGAGAGAGAGAGATAGAGAGAGAGAGAGAGAGAGAGAGAGAGAGAGAGAGAGAGAGAGAGAGAGAGAGAGAGAGAGAGAGAGAGAGAGAGAGAGAGAGAGAGAGAGAGAAAGAGCCAGAGAGAGAGAGAGAGAGAGAGAGAGAGAGAGAGAGAGAGAGAGAGAGAGAGAGATTAGAACACACATCATTAACTGAACCAGTTCGAACAGGTGAGCATGGGGACAGGACGAGACGGCATGAGGAAGAGAGAGAGAACAGACAGTATTGACGGAAGGACGGGACAGAGAAGAAGAGAAACCCCCCCCCCTCTTCCCCATGAGACAGAATCATTACTGAGAGTGATGGAACCATCCATGGCAACAGGAAATGAGTTGATACAACCTCCCCCTTCCCCCCTCTCTCTCCCTTGCACTTCCTGCAGCTGATGTTGCTCTTACCTCTCCCCCTCCTCTTCCCCCCTAAGAACCACCCCCCCATCTCTTACCCCTCCCTCTCTCGGTCCCCCCCAAGCCGGTCCATAACTCTCACTCGAACTCTTGAACCTGTGAGTCCAAGCTTCGAATTGACAGGTGGAGGCGTCTCAGGACTCAAGAGTCCTAAGACTCAAGAGTCCTGGGAATAAAGAGTCCTGGGAATAAAGACAAATGTATATATAACAAATATATGTATTTATATGTGTTGTTTTATACATCAAGAAAAATTCCCATGTCAGAAGCCCCTATTTCTTAAACTTATCTGCCACTGCTGAGAAAATTTTCAAGGCAAAATTTGTGTTGTCAAGTCCATCGTTTTCAAGTCCATCGAAAAGTCCAAGAATCGTTAAAGACCTAAAATCTCGTAACCACTTCCCGACGAAAATACGAACGATACTAGAACGTTATTCGAACATTGTTACTTGTTCGAAAGTGGCTATACAACGTTCTAACAAGATTTAACCTTATTCGAACCGTGTTCGAACAAGTAACAACGTTCTAAAAGTCATAAAAACGTTATAACAAGATGTTAAACTACTTCATTACAAGTTATAACCAGCGGAAAATAGAGCCAGTTACATTATGTGTTTACAGAGATTGAAACCATCAGAAAACAAAGTTAACTTCTCTACCTATTTCACCATTTTAATTTGACTGAAAAAGAACCTGAATTCTATTGTGATTTTCAGGGAAATTTAATACATAAAATTACCGTAACGAGTACAGTGAGTGTCTTGTACTTTGATGATCTGGTAACTGAGGTAATTAATTATAGATGTGTCTTGGTTCAGTAATTAGAGGTATTCCGGCACAGCAGGAAGGCAAGAGGAAGGAGGAGATGGAGGAAGACAATAGGAAGGAGACTAAGAGGAAGGAGGAGATGGAGGAAGACAATGGGAAGGAGGAGATGGAGTGGACATGGAATGTAACTAGAAAAGTTTCAATGTCTCAGGGAAAAAGAAAGAACTTAGTAAATTTGTCCAAGCTAACGAACGAGGCTTTGGCAAATCACTAACAAATTGTATACAAACTTGTGATGAAACTAGGTAGTGTAATGATCTTAATTAAATGTGGATTAGCTACCTGTTACCTAGCAGTAATTAGGTACCTGGGTGTTAGTCAGCTGTCACGGGCTGCTTCCTGGGGGTGGAGGCCTGGTCGAGGACCGGGCCGCGGGGACACTAAAGCCCCGAAATCATCTCAAGATAACTCATGATAGCTATTAAAAAAAGGCCAAACAGTAACGCTCGCCACATTCGTCTGTCTGTATATTGAAACTAAATTGCAAAAAAAAAGGCTTTTTATTGATTTTGTATTTTAAGTTGGCAGCGATATCTTTTAATAATTATCTATAGTTATCGGATTTGTAAATATTATAGAGATTTATATTTTGTATATATAGCCAATAATCAGTGAGAGGGATGTCATTACACCTCATTAGGGGTGACTTCTAACACCCACCCCCCGCACTGGCACGTATGGGGGGGGGGGGGGTATGATCATGAATATGATCATACATATTCATAATTATGTATGATACGCCACCTGTATCATAATTATTTTTGGTATGAACATGTTCTTTCGCTTTGGTACCACAGTAAAAAAAAAATTCAATGATTTTACCTAATCAGAAACCTTGGCAACCAACCTATCCTAACTTCACCTCATCTAGCCATACACGTAGGTAACGCATCTATCCTCTCTAGCTCCATGGATAGACAACGTCTATATTCGTGTGTTTAATTTTGTTACTAATACTCACATTTTTTTGATGATCGATTACGTAAAAATTACAATGTATTTGAGAGTTAGAAAATTCCACTAAATATGTAAATAATTCCCCGAATTGATCCAAGATTCCATTTCATATGGGGATTCAGCTCCTGGGCCCGCCTTTAATAATATAAACAGTCAACTACATGTATGTATTGGTGGATACATGACTGTTTATGCTATTGTATACATGCCCGTTTATACTAGCGGATACATAACAGTTAATGATAGACTACATATATACCATCAAGAAGAAGTATACATAGAGCACACATTCCGCTATGTAATGGTGTACATTAAATACATATTTAAACAGACATGAGTGTCCATTTTTAGTATTAAGCTAAAACAAAAAATTCAACTACAGCATTCATAGCAGCTCACGATGAGAACACACAGACAGACATGCCTATTCATCAGTACACATGCATATTCATCCCAGTGCGTAGATTAATCATCACACATGCATCTGGAGACAGAACCAGCAGCCCCCCAGATATGAACACAGCTTCAAGCGTCCAAGTTGGTATATTCCACGTGACCAATTTCAAAACAATATTCGTCCAGAATTACTGCCTCAGGAGCCATTCCCAGGAGAGCCTTTATAGGACGTAATTACGTGTTTGTATTAATGGGTCACGAAGCGTACTGTCGACGCTAAAGCCATTCGTACACAAACCTTCAAGATTTGTGTCTGTGATTGCTCATTTGCATATGCATGTGTGTGTGTGTGTGTGTGTGTGTTTGTGTGTGTTTGTTTTATTGCTTGTGTGTGTGTGTGGAAGGGGGAAGGTTAGGTTATTCTCTGGTTTGATTAAATACTCTTGAATTCCCATTATGGAAGACAACTGTGATTTCAGTGAAATTTCATGTGGTTCAGATAATATGATTTGTATGTGTAGATTATGCTATGCTGATGTTAGCATACCTCAGCTCTATAAGTATATTGACCAGACCACACACTAGAAATTGAAGGGACGACGACGTTTCGGTCCGTCCTGGACCATTCTCAGGACCATTCTTTGTCGTCGTCCCTTCAATTTCTAGTGTGTGGTCTGGTCAACATACTTCAGCCACGTTATTGTGACTCATCGCCTGCCTATAAGTATAGTCATAATGCAGCATACATATACATGCAATATACATTAATTAATGTCCTGAGCAGCAAATACATATCAAATACATATATACATGTGTCAAGCACCATATATATATATATATATATACATATAACAGCAGTCTTAAGGACCAAACTCCTACTGAGACAACCTACATCAATTCATGTTTTCAGCCCCATGCACAAATTTGCAGCATAAGAACTTTTCAAGCATTACAAGAAGAGGCATTTTGGTCCGTACTAAGCAGGTCCCGCTTAAATCCTAACTCTTGCTACTCTTGTACTACTAAACTGTTTATACTAGCTGGCAGCACTGACTACACATAAGGGACATAACTGGCCGACCCCTCACAGTGTTCAAGAGAGAACTATCAACATCAGAGGCCCGAGACTGTTCAACACACTTCCACTACACATAAGGGACATAACTGACCGACCCCTCACAGTGTTCAAGAGAGAACTATCAACATCAGAGGCCCGAGACTGTTCAACACACTTCCACTACACATAAGGGACATAACTGACCGACCCCTCACAGTGTTCAAGAGAGAACTATCAACATCAGAGGCCCGAGACTGTTCAACACGCTTCCACTACACATAAGGGACATAACTGACCGACCCCTCACAGTGTTCAAGAGAGAACTATCAACATCAGAGGCCCGAGACTGTTCAACACGCTTCCACTACACATAAGGGACATAACTGACCGACCCCTCACAGTGTTCAAGAGAGAACTATCAACATCAGAGGCCCGAGACTGTTCAACACGCTTCCACTACACATAAGGGACATAACTGGCCGACCCCTCACAGTGTTCAAGAGAGAACTATCAACATCAGAGGCCCGAGACTGTTCAACACGCTTCCACTACACATAAGGGGCATAACTGGCCGACCCCTCACAGTGTTCAAGAGAGAACTATCAACATCAGAGGCCCGAGACTGTTCAACACGCTTCCACTACACATAAGGGGCATAACTGGCCGACCCCTCACAGTGTTCAAGAGAGAACTATCAACATCAGAGGCCCGAGACTGTTCAACACGCTTCCACTACACATAAGGGACATAACTGGCCGACCCCTCACAGTGTTCAAGAGAGAACTATCAACATCAGAGGCCCGAGACTGTTCAACACGCTTCCACTACACATAAGGGACATAACTGGCCGACCCCTCACAGTGTTCAAGAGAGAACTATCGACATCAGAGGCCCGAGACTGTTCAACACGCTTCCACTACACATAAGGGACATAACTGACCGACCCCTCACAGTGTTCAAGAGAGAACTATCAACATCAGAGGCCCGAGACTGTTCAACACGCTTCCACTACACATAAGGGACATAACTGGCCGACCCCTCACAGTGTTCAAGAGAGAACTATCAACATCAGAGGCCCGAGACTGTTCAACACGCTTCCACTACACATAAGGGACATAACTGGCCGACCCCTCACAGTGTTCAAGAGAGAACTATCAACATCAGAGGCCCGAGACTGTTCAACACGCTTCCACTACACATAAGGGGCATAACTGGCCGACCCCTCACAGTGTTCAAGAGAGAACTATCAACATCAGAGGCCCGAGACTGTTCAACACGCTTCCACTACACATAAGGGACATAACTGGCCGACCCCTCACAGTGTTCAAGAGAGAACTATCAACATCAGAGGCCCGAGACTGTTCAACACGCTTCCACTACACATAAGGGACATAACTGGCCGACCCCTCACAGTGTTCAAGAGAGAACTATCGACATCAGAGGCCCGAGACTGTTCAACACGCTTCCACTACACATAAGGGGCATAACTGGCCGACCCCTCACAGTGTTCAAGAGAGAACTATCAACATCAGAGGCCCGAGACTGTTCAACACGCTTCCACTACACATAAGGGGCATAACTGGCCGACCCCTCACAGTGTTCAAGAGAGAACTATCAACATCAGAGGCCCGAGACTGTTCAACACGCTTCCACTACACATAAGGGACATAACTGGCCGACCCCTCACAGTGTTCAAGAGAGAACTGGATAAGCACCTCCAAAGGATACCTGATCAACCAGGCTGTGACTCATACGTCAGGCTGCGAGCAGCCGCGTCCAACAGCCTGGTTGATCAGTCCGGCAACCAGGAGGCCTGGTCGACGACCGGGCCGCGGGGACGCTAAGCCCCGGAAGCACCTCAAGGTAACCTCAAGGTAAGGTAAGCACCCACTCACTCACCTCCCTATTTCCCAAACCAGTTCCTATTTCCGTCCTGAAACGAAATTTCACCAGCTTATATCTAGGGTTACTTAGTCTGATCTGATTAGACAGCTTCACAATCATATTTTTCCAATGATTGTGTTTAGCACAGTGGTTGTAAATCTCTATGATATGCCTCATTTGAGGAATGAGGAATGAGGAACTATTCTACGTCTCTCTAGCGGTTGTAAACTGAGACACTCCCGTCTGTCTACGTGAGAAAGGTTCAAGTCAACAGGTATAAATTTCTCGTTCTTCTTTGTAAATTTTTTCAATAGATTTTTGCGTACATTCTGTGGCACAGAGATTAGTGCTGCATAGCGTAGGCCCAATTGTTTACAATTGTACACCTGAATCCACCTGAATTGACACCTGAATCCACGTACTCTACCACGTGGATTCAGGTGTCACGTCGCTGCTAACTAGGATTCACTCACAGGACACACAGGATTCACAGGACTCACTCACAGGACTCACAGGATTCACAGGACTCACTCACAGGACTCACCTACACTCGACTATGTTTTGATATGATAGTTAACATCGATATTTTTCCCAAGGATCTGATTTTTTTTGTTTCAACGCATTTTTGTATTTTTTTTGCATTTTTCAACGTTAAACTGCATTTGGCATTTCTGCACCGATGACTGGAGTTAAACATGAAGAGTCTCTTTATAGCTGAGTTGTTTCTCTATACAAGGCCCTTTTTCCTTTGCCCTCTACGATCTCTACGCCCTGTCTACGCACTCTACTCCCTATCTACGCCATGTCTACGCTTTCTACGACTTGTATTCGTGTCGTACACAGTCTTCAGGGCGTTAGTGCAAGTGGGCGACCATCATTTAGTCCTGTGTAGAGCCTTGGAGCAGGTCACAGGAGACATTCACTCATATTCACTCATGCTAAGGTCCTGTTGAGTGTGTATCCTCTGGCGGCGTGAACTTGAACCTTTATACGCATCTTCTCGTGCGTATAATCATGTCTCGAATGCTTCCTGAAGTCCAGATATGTGATATTATATTTAATATTGCTGTCAAATGCTTCAAATACGCTTGAATAAGTTACTAGTAAATTGGCAAGACAGGATATGTCTCTGTAATTTTCTCGGTATTTTCTTATTGAATCTCCATTTATTGCTTCCTGGAATATTCCTACGATCGCTGTCACGCTTAATGGTCGTTAAATCACACAAGGAGTTTTATTCCCATCTGGAATATTGGGAGCACTTTAACGACTCCTTCAGGCAATTGGGGCAATAACACATTCGATTGATTTATTAACTGTGCCCTTAAGTGTCACATTGGGATGTTCCTTGATATCTTTTAGGCCTCTCCTAACTTCCTCGTCATGATTGGGGGGGGGGGGGGGGTTAGTTAAAGTCTATCTAATTACATCCTTCTTTTTAGCCTCTTAGCAGACGGCAACATCTATCTAGATGGTGAAATCAGTCTTTTTTCCAAAGTCTTGATAGATTGCTTCTCCACTGTGTAAATTTTCGAAGTCTTTCTTAGTAAAGACTAGTTTGAAATAGTTGTTTAGTATCTTTCTTATCCCTTCCTCCTTATCTGCTAGTTGATGAGTTTTCAGCGGTCCTCTCCTTCCTATTTTCTTCGTTATATATTGGTGGAAAATAGGAAAAGTCCGAGTGTCCCATCTCTGCCTATTTTAGAGTTAAAAACTTTTCTGCCTTTTCTGATTTCTGGCTAAATCTGTCAAATTAATCTATGATCTATTAGGAAGAAATTCAGTTTTATTTTTTGGCATGAGTTCCCTTTCGAGTTCGAAATGAATTTGATTTGATATTCATATCAATTCCTTGTTATTTGATCTAATACCTTAAGTATCCCATTAATAGCTATTAATGGGATACCATAACACCCATTGTCACGCTGAATTTAGTGAATATATGATTAAAAGTCTGAACCCCGAGAGATTACTAACCGAGACACTAGGCATTAAACTATCCAAAAATAATTTAAATTATAATTAAAAACAATTAACACAAAAGGACACTAATGAATAACTTGCTAAGACACTGCAATAGCCAATCACAATAAACTAATAAACTCGCTTAACCTATACTTACTGGAATTAGCACAATTCGATGATTTAATCCTTATCTGCAGTACTGTGTAATTATTCTACACGAAATTAAGATCCAGAGGGAAATAACTAATCAAACTGAGCCTCTCAGGACAGACAGACGAGAGTGTATCTATGTTGATTAGCACTTTAAAAGCACCGCAATAACCTTCAGAGGTTGAGTGCTTAATAAATCACTATGCACCATTGCAGTTATCTCCATCTTGTCTATGTATAGTCTGTGGTCGAGTAAAAATACTCCAGTCCTATGTATACCTTCACAGAATACATAGGACTAGAGGGTTCCACTGAAGGATATAATGGTGATATTCTACCCATTTACACAAGCCTATTATGCTCCTGTATAATGCTACATACATAATGTATAATGAACGCTGGGAAACACGATTCATTATTCAAATATATTAACACAATATAAAATCAACGAATCACGTCAAAATTTAATTGAACACCCATTAACATCCGACATTAAAATACCCATTAACAACCCCACATTAAGGCATCAAGAAATTATCAAGACAATCGACTTCATAATGGTCCAGGATGGTCTGAAACGTCGTCGTCGTCGTCTCTTCAATTTCGAGTATGTAGTTTGGTCAACATAATCCTCCTTCAATTACCTCTAATACTCTCCAACAACCCAATACTTACCTTGTTTCACTTTGAATGTGAGACCCAGGACACTTAGTGGTAAATAACCTTTGACCTCTAGATGAAACTACATTCAGGAGATGAAACACAGAACCGGAAAGGTCATTTGACTGCCGGCAAGTCACTGGACACTATGTAGAATGTGTATATGTGTTTTATCAGCAATATGTACACTCCCTCGAGTCGTCCCTTCAACTTCTAGTGTGTGGTCTGGTCAACAAATTTATTGTTGATAAAACACATTAAAACACGTTCGTATTAAACATATTTTCAACAAATATTTATGTATACGACAGTATACAATATACATATGCTACATACATCAGTACAGGTGGTAAGTACACTGGCAAAATACATCAATACATGTGTTAAACACCAAACACACATATACATACACATACATCATTCATCAGAACAGGTATTAATGAACAGACACATGTATCATGAACAGACACATATAATCAGTATTGGTGTTAAGCATCATACTTACACATACAACATATACACACACACATACAACATATACACACACACATACAACATATACACACACATATACAACATACATCACTACAGGTATCAGACCCACAAACACACATACTCATCTGACTCATTATTTGAAAAGTAATTTCTTGATAGATGAATGAATAAATGAAAGAAAATATATGAATTCACTGCTATCTTCACAACCGGAGGGAATATCATCAGTATCAGAGTATCACCATCACTAGAGAGAGAGAGAGAGAGAGAGAGAGAGAGAGAGAGAGAGAGAGAGAGAGAGAGAGAGAGAGAGAGAGAGAGAGAGAGACAGAGACAGAAACACAACAGAAACAGATCCTGTCCCAGAGAGACAAGATAAAAATTCAACCCATCTTTCCAAAATTGAACCAAGAAAACTTTAGAATATTTACCTTAGTATTTTAAAGCCCTTTACATCCTGCAAATTTGTGCATGGGTCATTATGGGATTCGAACCAGTGTCCATAACTTGCCGCAGGCGGTCGTAAAGTTAAGAAATCCCTATGATTATAACTACAGGACGCCCCAGGTCGCAGGAACCCTGGTGAGATGGGGGTAGGCTAGACCACGAAGAGGAAAGACCTATGATCTTAAGACTTAAGCCTTAAAGGGAGGACTTAAGTCTTAAAGGAAGGACTTAAGTCTTAAAGGAAGGAGAACGGAGGTCTTAAGGCGAGTGATAGCTTAACAGGAACTAAGGGAAACAGGAATGTCAAAGTTTAACAGGAACAAGGGAAAACAGAAGCTTGGAGATCTAACAGGAACAAGGGAAAACAGAAGCTTGGAGATCTAACAGGAACAACGGAAAACAGAAGCTTGGAGATCTAACAGGAACAAGGGAAAACAGAAGCTTGGAGATCTAACAGGAACAAGGGAAAACAGAAGCTTGGAGATCTAACAGGAACAACGGAAAACAGAAGCTTGGAGATCTAACAGGAACAACGGAAAACAGAAGCTTGGAGATCTAACAGGAACAAGGGAAAACAGAAGCTTGGAGATCTAACAGGAACAACGGAAAACAGAAGCTTGGAGATCTAACAGGAACAAGGGAAAACAGAAGCTTGGAGATCTAACAGGAACAACGGAAAACAGAAGCTTGGAGATCTAACAGGAACAAGGGAAAACAGAAGCTTGGAGATCTAACAGGAACAAGGGAAAACAGAAGCTTGGAGATCTAACAGGAACAACGGAAAACAGAAGCTTGGAGATCTAACAGGAACAACGGAAAACAGAAGCTTGGAGATCTAACAGGAACAAGGGAAAACAGAAGCTTGGAGATCTAACAGGAACAAGGGAAAACAGAAGCTTGGAGATCTAACAGGAACAACGGAAAACAGAAGCTTGGAGATCTAACAGGAACAACGGAAAACAGAAGCTTGGAGATCTAACAGGAACAACGGAAAAAACAGGAGTGTGAAAGCCTAACAGGAACAAGAGAAACAGAGATGTAAAAACCGAACAGAAACAACGGAAAAACAGAAGTCTGAAAGCCTAACAGTGAACAAAGTGTACGTAAGAATAAACATAAATAAAGAAGAGAGAGAGAGAGAGAGAGAGAGAGAGAGAGAGAGAGAGAGAGAGAGAGAGAGAGAGAGAGAGAGAGAGAGAGAGAGAGAGAGAGACACACACACACAGGCTAACCACTCGCCATATACTCCTAATACTACACTAACTAAAAACAATGCGAACCATTTTTTCTCCGGTTCCGGCTAATTACCTAATGAGCAGTCGTATGAAGACAGGGAGGAAATTGGGAGACGGTTTATATCCCCCTCTACCATTACCGCCAGGGGGAAGCCCTTCACATTTCCCCTCATATTAAGATCTGGCATTTTTCACCGGATAAGAGGACGTTTGGCAGGGACTTCCTGCCACGTATCTCGAGCCTCTTCATTCCGGGAAATATATTACAGATTACATATATATATATATATATATATATATATATATATATATATATATATATATATATATATATATATATATATATATATATATATATATATATATATACCATTCCTTCTAAAGATGTATTTAATATACGAAAGTACTTAAGGAAATTCCTGTTTCATTTTCCTCCGTGGTCTGACATTGTCACATTCTTAATCACGTGTTTATTTTCGTGATATACATATATATATATATATATATATATATATATATATATATATATATATATATATATATATATATATATATATATATATATTCTTTCTTATTCCATTTCAGGGGGACTTTTCGATTTTGAGATGACTTTTTTGACTCCTTTCCCTTTTCAGTGGGCTGAATAGGGCTCTATATATGTTGGAATTGGTCCTTAGACCCAAGGAAAAGACCTACCTGCCCAGTCCTCCATCAATTCACTTTTAAAGGGCAAGTCCTTCCATATATATAATTGGCTATTAAGGATTGTTCCTAAGAGATATCACACTATTAATAGACGCAACTTACTGGCTGTAACTCAGAAGAAATTAGTTGAGTTGTTACACCTTTAAAACCCACATTTAAGGCATATGTCTCAATCAACGTAAATGCTAGGCAATTGTGCTTCAGGCACAGAGAGGTAGTGGAGATTTGAGGTGCGTTTGGGGTCTCATTAGACATAATTGGCTAGTTGTTTCAATGGGATTAGAATCTCTAAGACACACTGGGGGTTGTGTGTCTTCTCTAAAGTGTATTAATGACCAGCCCTTCTCGTCTGCTCGGGGTTTAATTCCTGTAGGGGACTTACCTTGGGCCGTGAGGAGGAGGAGGGCGAGGAGGGTGTAGTAGGCTGTCATATCCATCTTCCTGTGTCCTCAAACCGGTCTGACAGCTGGTCACTACACTGCCAGCTGTGTTATCGTGGCGCACACCTACGGGACACCACCTTCCACCTGTTGTCTGAACCAGATGGTCACTACACAGCCGGGTTGTGACCCACAACAACTTTTGTCCACACTTAGCCAGCTGGCTACTACACTGCCAGCTGTTGCTCTATCCCAGGCTAGTTTGGATCTACTCTCCCACCTGGACTGGACGCTGCTAACTTCTGCCTTCTTCCACACCAACTTGGGGATCCACACTATCAGCTGCTTCCACTTCCATCGTTAGCTTTGGTGACTACGATGTTGCAATCGACTTGAGAATGGTCCAGGACGGACCGAAACGTCGTCGTCCCTTCACCTTCTAGTGTGTGGTCTGGTCAAACACTATATCGCCTTAGACTTCCAGCAAAAGCTTAGGGCCATTCGAATAGCTACATCTGCTTCTAAAACCAGATCGGGGTCGGATCATTTACTTCCAGAAGCAATTTAGATCCATTACATACTAGTCAGTCGATTAATGCAGCGTCTTGGATGCTCTCAGACGTTAGATTCGAATCCTCGTCACGGCTCTTGTGGATTTATTCAGTTTAGATCCATGTGCTACACGTCTGGGATGCTCTCAGACGTAGGTTCGAATCCTCGTCACGGCCCTTGTGAATTTGTTGTGTTTAGATCCATGTGCTACACGTCTGGGATGCTCTCAGACGTAGGTTCGAATCCTCGTCACGGCTCTTGTGGATTTATTCAGTTTAGATCCACGTGCTACACGTCTGGGATGCTCTCAGACGTAGGTTCGAATCCTTGTCACGGCCCTTGTGGATTTATTCAGTTTAGATCCATGTGCTACACTTCCAGCATCAGCTTAGTTTTCTGTCATTTTCTTCCCCAATCGGCTTCGAGGCTACACTCCCAGCTGATACTACTTGAAAAAGCATTATTGGAGAGCACTTACAGCAACTTACATGTGCAACTTACATGTACAACAGAAGATAGAAGGCGAACACTCAGTTCCTTCCAAGCACAATAAGTATCGGCATTGTCTTATTCAAAGTGAGTTAACAACATCTTGTTTTAGAAACGAGGAGCCCAAGATGTTATGAATTGTTGTAGAAGTCAAGATTTATTGTAAAATTGATTCCTCTCTTGCCACAGAGGTCCAGACTTATTGGGGCTGCTTAAGACGTGAGTAGAACGACTTTTCCTCTCTTGCCACAGAGGTCCAGACTTATTGGGGCTGCTTAAGACGTGAGTAGAACGACTTAAGCAAGTGTTTATTCACGATTTTCTCAGGCCTGTGTTAGTGAATTGTGTACTAGTTATCTTTCTACATTATCATCTGAAAAATTAATGTTTTATCAGTGAGGTATTTTCAAACATTTTATCTTGGAAACATTAGAATATAACATAAGATTTAAAGAAACTGCAAAAAGTCTAGTGTCGTATAACAGTCTTTTTTATTACTATCCAAATTCATATATATATATACATGTCTAACCTACACTTGAAACAATTCAGTGATTTAAAATACGTTGTGTAATTAAAACAATTGTGTGTACAAGCTTTATATAAGTCTTGCCCCCAATAAGCGGAATCCTGAACGATACAGTCTTACAGAGGCACCAAAGCCAGCCCTATCCAGCGTCCGCACCCAACTTTGCAGGGGGAATGGTATTGGGTAGAGGGCTAACATAGGTTGGTCGGGATGGGTAGAATGCAAGAGGACCCAGCATACCCCCATTCCGACCCATAACAATTTTGGGCACTGCCCACTGGCTACACCTACCAATATATTTTGAAAACCCAAATATAAATAAAATCTTATATATTTTTGACAATACATTATTACTGAATGCTCTCGGGAACATAACTATAAATTTCCTGCTATTCAAACTTTGGTTGTAGTACCATGAAACACATAACTTCTACTCGGAGCCCTGTGCTCCCACTGGCAGAGAAAACGGAAGCCGATCCATAGATTCGAAAGAGGAAATATAATATTCTGTACACATGTCATTAATTATAAAGGAATACTGATATTTAGTATTTAGAGAGAGAGAGAGAGAGAGAGAGAGAGAGAGAGAGAGAGAGAGAGAGAGAGAGAGAGAGAGAGAGAGAGAGAGAGAGAGAGAGAGAGAGAGAAGACAAATAAACAGCCAGACAGACCCGGGCAACGCCGGGTAACCGTAGTATATACCAACTAATTGGAGAATTATGCGGCTGGACACTGGTCGCAATTACTTTTTTCCCTTCCAAATTACAGACTTGAAAGTAGCATTTGGAACTGCATAAAATAATCGCGCAAGCGTTCGATAATCGCATATAATAAAAGTGATTAAAGTAGGAAAATACGACAGCCAGTAATATCCGAGTATAATTAGTACCCCTTGTGACATATGATATGTGATATATGTGATATATGAGGCTTGATCCTTTTCTGCTCAGATCTTTTCTCTCTCTCTGTCTCGCCTTTTCCTCTCTCTCTCTCTCTAACCCTTTCCTCTCTGTCCAGTCCAATCCTCTCTATCCCTCCCTTTTCTCTCTGTCCCAATATTTCACCCTTTTCCTTTTTAATTTGACTAGTTTTTCCTAAGTTTCTTCTCTTTCACTCTAGTCTCTCCTTCGCCTCGTCATCTCTTTACTTGCTTCTGTCTAATTATATATATATATATATATATATATATATATATATATATATATATATATATATATATATATATATATATATATATATTATCTCAAGTCAATATAAACAAAATCACGTTGTCAAGGCACCAATAATTTCTTTGGATACTGAGTGAGAATAATTACTCATCTGCCAATCATGTTGGCACTTTCATTTTTTTTAATAAATATTAATTTCATTCAGCGGGTATTGTTCTTAATTAAAACCTTAATTACTGGAAGTTAACGAGGCCGAGAATGAATTACGATCATGAAGTATACTTCAGCATACTGCAATATTATACACTATTGCATGAACTAAAAAGAAAACGAGTTAAACATACATTTTTTATATTTTAAACCAACGATTACTATTAAAATAAAGTTATAACTCAAGAATATTCTCTGTTTAGTACAAAGATTCACTTGCCAGTTTACATGTAGACTATTACTGGAACCGTAATGTGCTTTCAGACCATCACATGTCTAGATTAATATCCCGGTAGTTAAGTAAGGCAAGTGAACTGTCGTTGGAATAATTTCACACTGAGAACGCCTTGGTCAAGAAGCACACTACACCTTTTTGTACTGAGCACACTATAATTAATCTCTCTTGCAAGATATATTGAGAAGTATTGCACTCTCTTGCAAAAAAATATGTCGTTATTTTTATGCAATCTGCAAAATATGCAATCTGTTGTCATGGCTTAAGATAAAGTGAATTTATTAGTAATCCCTCACAGCGCACTCAATAGTAATCCCTCACAATGCACTCAATAGTAATCCCTAACAATGCACTCAATAGTAATCCCTCACAATGCACTCAATAGTAATCCCTCACAATGCACTCAATAGTAATCCCTCACAATGCACTCAATAGTAATCCCTCACAATGTACTCAATAGTAATTTCTCACAGTTAACTCAATAGTAATCCCTCACAATGCACTCAATAGTAATCCCTCACAGCGCACTCAATAGTAATCCCTCACATTGCACTCAATAGTAATCCCTCACAATGCACTCAATAGTAATCCCTCACAAAGCACTCAATAGTAATCCCTCACAATGCACTCAATAGTAATCCCTCACAATGTACTCAATAGTAATCCCTCACAATGCACTCAATAGTAATCCCTCACAGTGCACTCAATAGTAATCCCTCACAATGTACTCAATAGTAATCCCTCACAGTTAACTCAATAGTAATCCCTCACAATGCACTCAATAGTAATCCCTCACAATGCACTCAATAGTAATCCCTCACAATGTACTCAATAGTAATCCCTCACAATGCACTCAATAGTAATCCCTCACAGTGCACTCAGTAGTAATCCCTCACAGTGCACTCAATAGTAATCCCTCACAATGCACTCAATAGTAATCCCTCACAGCGCACTCAATAGTAATTCCTCACAGTTAACTCAATAGTAATCCCTCACAATGCACTCAATAGTAATCCCTCACAATGCACTCAATAGTAATCCCTCACACTGCACTCAATTGTAATCCCTCACACTGCACTCAATAGTAATCCCTCACAGCTAACTCAAGTGTGAGTAAAGTAGTGAAATTAGATAAAATTAGCAGGAGGCTGAGCACAAGGTACCATCTGGGAGGTGAAATGCTGCAAGAGTCAAATAGAGAGAAAGATCTGGGGGTTGATATCACACCGAACCTGTCCCCAGAGGCCCACATCAAAAGGATATCATCAACGGCATATGCTAGACTGGCCAATATAAGAACTGCCTTAAGAAACTTATGTAAGGAATTATTACTACTTTTGTAAGACCAATCCTTGAGTATGCAGCTCCAGCTTGGAGTCCATACCTAGTTAAACACAAGACAAGATTAGGAATGATTCAGAGGCATGCTACCAGACTAGTACCAGAGCTGAGAGGCATGATTTATGAGGAAAGTCTACAGTACTGTCCCCGACATGTCCCCGGAAGGACAGAAGAGTTAGGCGAGACATGATTACCGCATACAAAATTCTCAGAGAAATTGACAGGGGGGTGGACAAAGACAACTTATTTAGCATGCGACAAAACACGAACAAGGGGACACAGGTGGAAACTGAGTACCCAAATGAACCACAGATACATTAGAAAGATTTTTTTTCAGTGTCAGAGTAGTTAACAAATAGAATACATTAGGCAGTGATGTGGTGGAGGACTGACTCCATACACAGTTTCAAGTGTAGATATGATAGAGCCCAATAGGCTCAGGAACCTGTACACCAGTTGATTGAGAGTTGAGAGGCGGGACCAAAGAGCCAGAGCTCAACCCCCGCAAGCACAACTAGGTGAGTACACAGTGTATTCAATATTAATCTCTCACCCACAGTATAATCAGAAATAATCACCCACAGTGAAATAATCACCTCCACCCCATGTACAAACTGAATATCATCAAGATATCATATATTGATCTGGTAGATAGCTAATATAAGATATCCAATCTTTCCACATCTCGACAAAATCCATTTCATTTTTAATCATAATAATTATTTTACGATACAAAATAAAATACGACACTCAACACATTCTTCCTTATCGTAGATCTTTGAGAAAGTGAAGATTTCAGGCAGCTGATCAGAGAATAATTAGTTAACTCTGTTGCAATAAAGTTCAACAATTCCCAAGTTCAATTCTAAGAATTTAAAGTTCCTTTGAACACAAAAACACATTCTATCTCATGAAAGTTCTTAAAAAGCTGAAGAGCACGAATAACTTGTTTTTAGAAAGTCTATATTAGGTTGTGGAAGACACATATGTGTCTCTCCTTTGCTGCACACACTCACACACTCTCACACACACACACACGTCCGCTCCACACGGGCGCCGCGGCAACACTGACTCGCTTTCCCGCCAACAGGCTTGCTATACACACACCTTCTCCTACCTTCCCTTCTCTCTCCCTCCTCTTCCCTACTTCCCCTTCTCTTCCCTTAGCCTCCCTCCCCTAAGACAATTCTCAATCAGCCTCCCCTAGTCATCTTCTAGTTTAACTAACGTTTTAACTACATCAGGTAATCTAGAATGCAATGAGAAAACTTTTTGGTGAGTTTATAATTTCAGGTGTAAAAATTATAGGTGTATAAATTACTAGAATTCAATCTTTCAATAATTGCTGCAATTATTTTTTAATGTTAATTGGCATCCTCGACTTTCTTTTTTTTGTAAATCAAATATTCTATAGCAGCCAAATATCCCCCAGTTTGCTAACTGTAGGTAGTAACTGATTGATTGTAACCTATCCACCGCTGCCTACTGGATGGGGGGTGGTGTAACCTATCCACCGCTGCCCACTGGATAGGGGGCGGTGTAGCCTATCCACGTCTTCCCACTGGATGGGGGGCGGTATAACCTATCCACCTCTTCCCACTGGATAGGGGGCGGTATAACCTATCCACCTCTTCCCATTGGATAGGGGGCGGTGTAACCTATCCACCGCTGCCCACTGGATGGGGGGCGGTGTGCAGGACAAACATATCAATTGTGACACTAGCTCTCCACATATATCAATTGCTCAACTTAGAAACTATAATTGTGTTCCATCTCAATCCCATTGTTGATGTGACGATATTCATTAAATTTTGTAACTATAGCTCATCAATACTGTAACTTGCTTAACAAAATGAATTATGGGGTTGAGTTTCTGAGCCAAATATATGTTCCTCTGTAACCCTTTCAATACAGGACGGCATGGGGTGCATAATATATGAATTAAACTACCCAAACTACTGAAACCTTCAGATGGTGGCCTTCAGAGGCATGAGGAATAGTTTCTGGTGATGTAATTGACGTAATCCACATCAAAGAGTGACATATGAGAATCAAAAGTGACTGTAACATCATTCTCATCGACTTGAGAATGATCCAGGACGGACCGAAATGTCGTCGTCCCTTCACCTTCTAGTGTGTGGTCTGGTCAACTTCAATATGAGAATCAAGTCCCTAAACCCAGGGGAGTTAGGTCGATTTAGGGGATTCGTGCGTGGTAAGAAAATAGGGGGAACTGGTTGAGGGGATAGGTAGCATGGGGGGAGGGATGGGAAAGGGGATGGGTAGGATAGGTTAATTGGGAAGGGAGATGCAATAGGAACATTCAATTTAACGTATATTCCTCATCTATGAATTTGTGGCTACATCGGATAAGACATCCGTGTTTCATCTGTCATGTTGTGTGGGTTCGTGACCCAGCCACATATCTCACTTCCTCAGAACATCAGAATATAGGAACGTGTAAAAATCCTATTCACTCACGAAAGGCAGCTCCTATTTACAGCAGACCATCCTTCTCTTGAAAAAAAAAAGATCCAGCGATCCCACACCTATTATGATACCGGGTAATTTCCCGATATCATATCTACCCGGTATCATATCTTTATATCTTTTACTATATTTATTTTTATTTTTACTTTTATTTTTATTTTATTTTTATTTTTATTTCTATTTTTTTCTATTTTCTATTTCTAAACTTTCTATTTCCCCCCTATTTCAAAACAAATTTGTTTCATAAATCAGTAACCCAATTTACATGCCAGTATTTACCCAGGTCTTTTCTAAATATAAACTAATCCAATTTGGATACATTGTTGCATATTGTATTTTGTGCTGCTGTATTTAAGGCCGTATTGATAACCCTCACTTAATACATTGCAGTTCTAAGGCTATCAACCAACTAGTCAATTCTTTTGACCATGTCGTAGCTCAGTCGATTAAGGCAGCGTCTAGAATCCTCTCGGACGTAGATTCGAACCCTCGTCACGGCCCTTGTGGATTTGTTCAACACGTCAAGATTGCAATGTTCAAATGAAAATCAAAGCGTCATAATATTGACGCTTTCTATCCATCGGCCACAATAGTTTGCTTGAATTCGAACGGTTCTCTATCCCACTCTCAGGTTTGTGCAAAAGGTGGAAAGGAAGGGAGGAAGAGTGAGAGGGACGGTATTTAGGTAGGCAGAGAAGGAGACAAAGCCAGACAGGACAGAGAGAGAGAGAGAGAGAGAGAGAGAGAGAGAGAGAGAGAGAGAGAGAGAGAGAGAGAGAGAGAGAGAGAGAGAGAGAGAGAGACAGAGAGAGAGAGAGAGAGAGAGAGAGAGAGAGAGAGAGAGAGAGAGAGACAGAGAGAGAGAGAGAGAGAGAGAGAGAGAGAGAGAGAGAGAGAGAGAGAGAGAGAGAGAGAGAGAGAGAGAGAGAGAGAGAGAGAGAGAGAGAGAGAGAGAGAGAGAGAGAGAGAGAGAGAGAGAGAGAGAGAGAGAGAGAGAGACAGAGAGAGAGAGAGAGAGAGAGAGACACAGAAGAGAGAGAGAGAGAGAGAGAGACACAGAAGAGAGAGAGAGAGAGAGAGAGAGAGAGAGAGAGAGAGAGAGAGAGAGAGAGACACAGAAAGAGAGAGAGAGAGAGAGAGAGAGAGAGAGAGAGAGAGAGAGAGAGAGAGAGAGAGAGAGAGAGAGAGAGAGAGAGAGACACAGAAAGAGAGAGAGAGAGAGAGAGAGAGAGAGAGAGAGAGAGAGAGAGAGAGAGAGACAGAGAGAGAGAGAGAGAGAGAGAGAGAGAGAGAGAGAGAGAGAGAGAGAGAGAGAGAGAGAGAGAGAGAGAGAGAGAGAGAGAGAGAGAGAGAGAGACAGAGACAGAGAGAGAGAGAGAGAGAGAGAGAGAGAGAGAGAGAGAGAGAGAGAGAGAGAGAGAGAGAGAGAGAGAGACACACACACAGAGAGAGAGAGAGAGAGAGAGAGAGAGAGAGAGAGAGAGAGAGAGAGAGAGAGAGAGAGAGAGAGAGAGAGAGAGAGAGAGAGCAGGGGCCAAGCCAGACCCCAGAGAATCATAAATAACATAAAAAAGACACAATTGCTTGAGCATAACATAGGGGGCGCTGCCTCGTATGTAAACACTACCTGCCTCTTATAGTAGCTAAGAGCTAGGCTAGAGGTGGACAGAACCAGGGGGTGGACCTGGACAGAATCTAGGGTATCTGTGGACAGAACCTGCCTGTGGACAAAGTCCTGGGTGCAGGCATTAAGTTGTGGGGAGTGTGTGTGTATGTATGTCTATGAGAGAAGTGAGAGAATATGGAGAGAAACAAAGTGAGAGTGAGCGAATATGAGAGAGAAAGAGGGTTGAGAGTGGGAGGAAATAATTGGAAAATAGGAGATATGAAAATTGTTACACTGAGATTGTAATTTAATACCATAAAGGCCACATGAAGCACCTCGATTTATAAATTTTAATTAAATTCTTTTTGAGTTATATCAAAGTAGTAATTTTGATATGATAATAACTACCGCTGAACACCGTCAGAGACATAGCGAGGCGCGTCTGCCACATACCTAAATTATACTAGGTGTTGTTAATAGGAGTAACTAGGTGTTTTTAATAGGAGTAACTAGATGGTTTACTAGGAACTACTAGGTATCTTCTTGTTGACTTCCCTGGCGGATTTTGGCGGGTTTGAAAAGGTGAATGTAAGCAAGTAAAAACTATATAATATTTCGATGGAATATGAGGACTAGGAGCTGGGATATGAAGACAAGGAACTGGGATATGAGGACCAGGAATTGGGGTATGAGGACCAGGAGCTGGGATATGAAGACAAGGAGCTGGGGTATGAGGACTAGGAGCTGGGATATGAGGACCAGGAGCTGGGATATGAAGAAAAGGAGCTGGGATATGAGGACAAGGAGCTGGGATATGAGGACAAGGAGCTGGGATTTGAGGACAAGGAGCTGGGATATAAGGACAAGAAACTAGGATAAGAGGACAAGGAACTGGGATATGAGGACAAAGAACTGGGATATGAGGACAAAGAACTGGGATATGAGAACAAGGAGCTGGGATATAAAAAGAAGGAGCTGGGATATAAGAACACGTAGCTAGGCTATAAGGACAAGGAGCTAGGATATAAGGACAAGGAACTGGGATATGACAGACCACAAGAACCTAACCCAATCACTCAGTCTCAGACCTTATATAGGGGGGATCAACCAGCGACTCTGCAAGAAGCAAGGCCGTCGCTCTACCAACCAGGACAAGAAAATGACACTGAATGACACCCCGTAACAAGTGAACATAGCAAACTGCGAATCTCTGATGAAGAATCAGCGGGAAAGACATCTCATCTCGTACGCAAGATTGAAGAAGTTGCAAACGTGCAATGTCAGTCATGTCTAGGTTAGTCATCCAAATTGCTGTCTGAGGGACCTCATCCCTCCCTCCCTCTCTGTCGTGACACGAAACATTCATATATGTCACGAATAAATCCCTAATTATCATGTATGATTCGCTTCCTCAATGCAAGATTGTCTGTCGCGTGACAATTGCTCCGGGGAAGATCATGCAAGACACGAATTTCGTTATCCGGCTTTGAAAGAGCTTCAGTGTGGATGGTCTCAAGTTGAGACCAACTTGACCATCAAGACCATCAAGTTTGACTTGAGACATAGGTCCTAACTTATATTTCGTAGGGACTAGCCTATATTTCGTAGGTCCTAGCTTATATTTCGTAGGTCCTAGCTTATATTTCGTAGGTCCTAGCTTATATTTCGTAGGTCCTAGCTTATATTTCGTAGGTCCTAGCTTATATTTCGTAGGTCCTAGCTTATATTTCGTAGGTCCTAGCTTATATTTCGTAGGTCCTAGCTTATATTTCGTAGGTCCTAGCTTATATTTCGCAGATCCTAGCTTATATTTCGCAGATCCTAGCTTATATTTCGCAGATCCTAGCTTATATTTCGTAGGTCCTAGCTTATATTTCGTAGGTCCTAGCTTATATTTCGTAGGTCCTAGCTTATATTTCGTAGGTCCTAGCTTATATTTCGTAGGTCCTAGCTTATATTTCGTAGGTCTTGAGTCAGCAAGTCAACAAGGTCTCAGTCAACTAGAACAGCCAGTCAGCAAAGCAAAATAGGAGGTCAATGCTTTCTTGTATTTCATACATATACAATCTATACACAGACATACATCTTCGAAGATGTATGTTCTTAAAAGAAGTGTTTCTCATACATTAATCTTGATACCCTTCTATTCCTATAGGTATTTACTGTCATAAAATGTATACAGATGTGTATAATTGAGTTTTTATGTGTAAATATAAATATATCGATGCATTTGGTGTGAGGTATAAATTATGTATGTGATGTTCCTTGTTCATGGTATATACGTAGTCTTAAATTAATTATTAGCCTTCAATTAGTAATTAGCCTTTAATTAGTAATTAGCCTTTAATTAGTAATTAGCCTTTAATGACAAGTGTGGGGAAAAAATTAGCGTGTTTAAATTCTATAATTTTTTTGTCAGTTAAAACTGAAACTAGTCATTATTTTTTTTTAAAATTATGTTTCAATAAAAATTTTAATATTTTAAAATGCTTATGACCCTCAAAATGCATTGAAACATTACGAGAAAATTTCTCCCATAACCTCAATGCTGAACAAAGCCAAAATTCTCAGATTCAGAGTATAAAAAACCCCCTAAGAAAGAATTCAAAAATGTACTGCTCAGTGAAATCATCTCATGTACACTGACTTTCCCTTAAGATGGTATTCACCAACGTCCCAACATCGTCCTCCAACAACGCGCTCGTTAGTGAGGAATTAGACGGGGGATTTTAGAATTTTAGAACATCTGTCAACAGCTGTCAACCGTCTCTGTTCAGCTTCGGGTGCTATAAGAAGCTTGAAGTGTCCTACAGCCTCACTCCGTCAAGTGGCTTCATAGCATCTTTATCTTTAACCCGATTAACTTCCCAGTTCTGAAACGAGGTACAGGTGTTTAGTCGTAGCAAAAAAATAAAAGCACTTTAGGAGTTTGTGGAAGTAGGAGGAACTAATTGATGAGTTTGCTGCTGTTGTATGTAGGTGTGATATATATATATATATATATATATATATATATATATATATATATATATATATATATATATATATATATATATATATAAATATATATATATATTATAATAAAACTATATATTATATAGTTTGTATGTATATATATTATATATATTATATATATATATATATATATATATATATTATATATATATATATATATATATATATATATATATATATATATATATATATATATATATATATATATATATATATTATTATTAAATATGACCGAAAAAGTAAGATTAATAATTCTAACACGAATTTTCTCTATGTTTCTTATATTTCTTTTCACTGTTGATGGTAACTGAAAAATCAATTCTCCAAAATTCATTTTTATTTTTGGAGAATTGATTTTTCAGTTACCATCAACAGTGAAAAGAAATATATGAAACAAAGAAAATTCGTGTTAGAATTATTAATCTTACTTTTTCGGTCATATTTAATAATATATGTCTACAGGAAAGACTGCTACCAATATATATATATATATATATATATATATATATATATATATATATATATATATATATATATATATATATATATATATATATCTTTTGAATATACGTAATAAATTTGTAAATTGTTCATTAGTTATAAAAAGACAATAAACCTATGGTAAATTTCGCGATTTTACGACAGCTAAAACTAACATTAGTTTTCTTTTACGTAAAAATCCACCAGATTTACATCCAGGCGTGATTAAGTGATTTACACCCTGGAACATGTGATTTACATGTGATTTACACTCTCGACCGAGCGAGCAGCGCTCGTTATTTGCAGTCCACGGACCCGGGTTCGAGTCCCCGGCCAAGGCAATAACAAAAGAACATAGTTTCTTGTACCTGATGCTTCTGTTCACCTGGCAGTAAATAGTTGCCTGTGAGCTAGTCAGCTGTTGTGGGCTACTTCCTGTGGATGTGTGTATGTGTGTTAGATAGTGAGAATTGTGTGTAGCAGATATGATAGGAAAAAATAGGTCTGGAGTACAATACATTAGAGAACCGATGGTTAGAAATCCGGGGTCCAAGAGCTAACAGCTCGATCTTGCAGGCACAAACCGATCTCGTTTCATGCAGGTCGGCGTTCAATCCCCGACCGTCCACAAGTGGTTGGGCACCATTCCTTTCCCTCCGTCCCATCCCAAATCCTTATTCTGACCCCTTCCCAGTGCTATATAGTCATAGCTTGGCCCTTTCCCCTGATATTTCCATTCCATTCCAGACATAATCTACCTCTACTTTCCTTCACTATATCCCCCTAAAAGTAGATAATATTCTTGATATACTTCCCCAAAAAATCTACTACATGAAATTAATTTTTTTAATACAGGTGAATTTATGTGAATATTAATATGTTCAAAGTCTATTATATATCAATTAATTCCAACCATCACATAAATCAGCAGAGTGTTGACCTGTTTACATAAACAGCTTTGGCAGCAATATGCTAATCTCCCAGTAATGATATAATGCAAATTTATCGTCAATTATAATTAAGCTTTTGAAGTGTAAAGTATCATAAAATATTCAACTTTAAAAGCAAAAGAGTATATATATAAAACATGAATGTAAAGAAAGCCAATACGAGGCAGTTCCTAATTAAATCCACAAAAACTCTCATATATATATATATATATATATATATATATATATATATATATATATATATATATATATATATATATATATATATATATATATATATATATATAACTGAAAACTCACACCCCAGAAGTGCATATGCATTTCAGTTGCATATGTCCTGGGGACCATTCAGGCTTGTTCGCATATATATATATATATATATATATATATATATATATATATATATATATATATATATATATATATATATATATATATATATAAATATATATATATATATATATGACAATGTCAGACCACGGAGGAAAAATGAAACAGGAAATTTCCTTAAGTACTTTCGTAAATTAAATACATCTTCAGAAGGTCCAGGACCTTCAGGACCTTCTGAAGATGTATTTAATATACGAAAGTACTTAAGGAAATTTCCTGTTTCATTTTTCCTCCGTGGTCTGACATTGTCACATTCTTAATCACGTGTTTATTTTCGTGATATACACACACACACACACACACATATATATATATATATATATATATATATATATATATATATATATATATATATATATATATATATGTACATATATATATATATATATATATATATATATATATATATATATATATATATATATATATCAAACTTGTAAGACATCCTGCAGTCTCTAGAGGCGATAGAGTTGCGCTCGGGTTGTAGAAGCAAAGGTGTCCTCACCAGAGGCGCAAAGCCATAGGTAGGTCGATATACAGGAGAAGCTGTTACCCATGCAGCAGGTTCTTCCCCTCCTCCCTTCTCTCCACTATGCTGAAATTGTCTAATGAAAAGGCAGATGCCAATACCCCCTAGGGTCAAACTTAGGCTTTAAATAATCAAATGATACCGAGTCTGTTATCTAGAGAACGGTGGGGGGGGGGGGTAGGGGGGAAGGGGGAAGGGAGGGGGAGGGAGGAAGGGAGGAAGGGGGGGAGGGGGGGGGAAGGGGGGGGGGGGAAGGGGGGGAAGGGGGGGGGAGGTTACTCAAGTTGTTTACGTGCCAAGAGTGAACTAAGAGTGAACTAAGAGTTAACTAAGAGTGAACTAAGAACTAAGAGTGAAAAACTACTTGAGACGAGAAGAGGCTGTTTGTAGAGTTCAATAACCAACTGGCATAATTATAGATTTAATTGGAGATTCGTCGTTATAGCTGATTGGTAGACAATCACTAGCAGTGATTGGGCACCACGTGCTAATCCTCACCGTCAACCCACTAGCAGTGATATATACACACACACACATATCTTGGATATCAACACGATGTCAAGATGTATATCAACACGATATACAGAGCTTAGATAACGGAGCTCGATATCAAATTTACGGTTGACGATTCCTGGGGCAGTAAGATAACTGTCCCTCCCCCCCCTCCCCAAGAACGATAACGAATAGGAGAAAGAACAAATGAAAGCAAGAACTTAAATAAAAAAATGAAAGAAATATGAAAAAAGGAAAACTCAAAAAATAATGTTAATAAGAAGAAAACTAACTCATAAAAAAATGGAATATATATAACCCTTTGTTGAACAGGAAAAAATGACTAAGTTTGGGCAGTTTTAACAACCCCAACTTTGGTTATGTCGAGTCGTAACTTACAAGCCTCGCTATCCTCCAAGTTGCTCGGCCCAGTAAGTTTCTTTGCCAAGAATATTCCCTTCTAGCCGGTCTGCTGAGCGGATAGCACACTGGACTTGTGATCCTGTGGTCCCGGGTTCGATCCCGGGCGCCGGCGAGAAACAATGGGCAGAGTTTTTTTTTCATTCTATGCCCCTGTTACCTTGCAGTAAAATAGGTACCTGGGTGTTAGTCAGCTGTCACGGGCTGCTTCCTGGGGTTCGAGCCGACCGGCTCCCCAACTGTCAATCATTCAAATGTTACTACTAATATTTTTCCTCCACACACACCCAGGAAGCAGCCCATAGCAGCTGTCTAACTCCCAGGTACCTATTTACTGCTAGGTAACAGATGCATCAGGTTTAAGGAAACTCTGCCCACCTGTCTCCACCGGGTGCGGGGATCGAAGCCCGGTCCCTAGGTCTACGAGTCTAGAGCTCGTAGACCTAGGGTGGCTGAGCTATCCACTCGGCCACCCAGCTCCCCTGTGTGTCTGTGTTATCTTGAGGTTATCTTGAGATGATTTCGGGGCTTTAGTGTCCCCGCGGCCCGGTCCTCGACCAGGCCTCCACCCCCAGGAAGCAGCCCGTGACAGCTGACTAACTCCCAGGTACCTATTTACTGCTAGGTAACAGGGGCATTCAGGGTGAAAGAAACTTTGCCCATTTGCTTCTACCTCGTGCAGGAATCGAGCCCGCGCCACAGAATTACGAATCCTGCGCGCTATCCACCAGGCTACGAGGCCCCACTCAACCACTTTGGTTGTGTGTGTCAACCAAAAATATATTTTGGTTGCAAAACCGTGAAAGCCGGAACTCTGTGTTCCGAGATGTTCCTGGTGTAGTTCACCAGGCTATTGCGTACATTTTTCAGAAGCACATAAGCCGTGTGAATGTCTGTAGAACAAAAAAATTAAGCAAGAACATGTTGGTGGGTTCAGTTCTTGCAAATTTTTCTGGCGGTATGTTCACATTGGTATCTGTTCTTCAACTCCACACATTCAGTGGAACAGTGGAACAGTCAGTAGTTCAAGAAACTGAGATTTCGCCAATCTATGTCCACTCTTGTGGACATCGGCGAATCTCAGCTTCTTGAATCAAGACACTGATTGGGTTACAATGTGTTGAATTGGAGTCTGTTTATATGTATCTGTATATATGTTTTTGCTATGTTGCATACTCAAAATGAGAGTGTTTTTTTATGTTTGTTCAGTCGTTGAATGTGTTTCATAGCGCTGAAAGTCATTAAATGACTTTCTGAAAGTCATTAAATGAAATATGACATTATATCATTATGTGACATGTGATATTGTAATGCGAAGTTAAAATTATGAAATTATTAGTCTGTAAGGCTACACACACACACACACACACACACACACACACACACACACACACACACACACACACACACACACACACACACACACACACACACACACACATATTAACATATTAAATACACAGTGTGTTAACATATTAAATACTGGCTAACAGAGTTAGAGTAGTTAACAAATGGAATGCATTAGGCAGAAACGTGGTGGAGGCTGACTCCATACACAATTTTAAAAATAGATATGATAGAGCCCAGTAGGCTCAGGAACCTATACACCAGTTGATTGACAATTGAGAGGCGGGACCAAAGAGCCAGAGCTCAACTCCCGCAAGCACAACTAGATGAATACACACACACACAATCCATCCTCAGACTATATTTAAGCTAAAACCTTCCTCAAAGATATCTTTCACCAATTATAATTGCTCAGCAGCCAAAAACGACGTTTTCTCAATTACATAAAAAAAAATTCATGTATGTTATAATTTAATATTTAGGCTTAAGATAGGCTCGATATTTTGGTTCGTATTGCAACTATTTACATTTACAGAATGTGTGTACAACATTTACCAACGTGTGGTTCTAACATATAAAGAGAGCAAAGCCTTGTAGAAGGTTCGAATGTAATCTGTTTTGAGTCGTGTGTAGTCGCGTTTTTAATACATAATCAAGGGGGAGGGATTTTGGAGTTTGGATAAACGAGGATTTGGTCATTATTTATGTTGACGGGTTGCACACAGAGCTCAAGCCTTTCACAGCCGGATTATTCCTGGTTCACTACCCCGCAAAGAATGAGAGGTTAGAGCAAGTTTTCTTATACCCTGTTTTATTTATTTACCTAATAGCAGAAGGGTTAGGTAACAGGAGTTAGGTAGCTGTTATGGGTTGCAATTGGCGGTCACACACACACACACACACACACACACACACACACACACACACACACACACACACACACACACACACACACACACACACAGAAGCCATAGAGACGTTAGAAATTTTTTTTTCACCGTCAGAGTAGTAGACAAATGAAATGCATTAGGCAATGATGTGGTGGAGGCTGACTCCATACACAGTTTCAAGTGTAGATATGATAGAGCCCAGTAGGCTCAGGAACCTGTACACCTGTTGATTGACAGTTGAGAGACGGGACTAAAGAGCCAGAGCTCAACCCCCGCAAGCACAACTAGGTAAGTACACACACACACACACACACACACACACACACACACACACACACACACACACACACACACACACACACACACACACACACACACACACACACCCACACGCCAAATCAAGAGGTTTTAGGCATTGTATGTACTAGCTCTATCTATAAACTCATTAATATCTGTATCACCCCTTGCATGTATGTACTTCACCTAAATAAACATTTGAATTTGAATTTGAAAGACGAGGAGGAGGAGATAACAGAAGCCACCTCCATCCTCAACTTTGAAACAAGACATGATAGAACAAATTCAAACAAGGGAATCAACGCATCAAACAATCAACTGCTATTAAAAAAATAGGCGTAGGGGGGCGGGATCCAAGAGCTAAAGCCTGATCCTACAAACAAACAATAAAAAAACACATAAAACAAATATTATCCCCCTCTCCAACAGAGTGAAAAGGACAGGGAAAGCACAAGGTTTACCAAGCAATGCAGAAAGAAAAAGATATATGTGAAAAGCAAAAGAGCGAACCAGAAATACAGAGCACCTCTAACTCTAGAGGCCAGAGAGGAAAACAAGAGTGCCAGAACTCTTGTACATTTGAGTGCAAACGGAACTAAAAAAGAGTGAAAACCCCCAAAGCTGGAAAAAGAAAAATAAACATATGTAGCCGAAGCAGGAAGTGAATTCCATCTACTGCCTAATCGCTTAAGGTGGAAGGGGTCGTCAAGTAACCTAAACCACGATTCATCAAGCAGTTACTCATCGCCTGGCAAGTTGATGAATGCTTCATCAACATCTTCCCTCGATCATTGACACATAGTCTCTATTTAATAAACAGTTTACTAGCAAAGAATTGCCACCAGATTATTCTTAATTAATAAACTGTGAGACACTAAGTTACCATGACCGAGAAAAGATGAACCTCTCGAACCTAGGAACCTCCACGGTGTTCTATGCTACTTGTAGGAACCTCTACGGTGTTCTGTGCTACTTGTAGGAACCTCTACGGTGTTCTGTGCTACTTGTAGGAACCTCTACGGTGTTCTGTGCTACTTGTAGGAACCTCTACGGTGTTCTATGCTACTTGTAGGAACCTCTACGGTGTTCTGTGCTACTTGTAGGAACCTCTACGGTGTTCTGTGCTACTTGTAGGAACCTCTACGGTGTTCTGTGCTACTTGTAGGAACCTCTACGGTGTTCTGTGCTACTTGTAGGAACCTCTACGGTGTTCTGTGCTACTTGTAGGAACCTCTACGGTGTTCTGTGCTACTTGTAGGAACCTCTACGGTGTTCTGTGCTACTTGTAGGAACCTCTACGGTGTTCTGTGCTACTTGTAGGAACCTCTACGGTGTTCTGTGCTACTTGTAGGAACCTCTACGGTGTTCTGTGCTACTTGTAGGAACCTCTACGGTGTTCTGTGCTACTTGTAGGAACCTCTACGGTGTTCTGTGCTACTTGTAGGAACCTCTACGGTGTTCTGTGCTACTTGTAGGAACCTCTACGGTGATCTGTGCTACTTGTAGGAACCTCTACGGTGTTCTGTGCTACTTGTAGGAACCTCCACGGTGTTCTGTGCTACTTGTAGGAACCTCCACGGTGTTCTGTGCTACTTGTAGGAACCTCTACGGTGTTCTGTGCTACTTGTAGGAACCTCC
The DNA here is from genome assembly GCF_040958095.1 of Procambarus clarkii. Taxonomy (NCBI): domain Eukaryota; kingdom Metazoa; phylum Arthropoda; class Malacostraca; order Decapoda; family Cambaridae; genus Procambarus; species Procambarus clarkii. The sequence continues at coordinate 16,296,920 of NC_091234.1, read as the reverse complement.
ACGGTGTTCTGTGCTACTTGTAGGAACCTCTACGGTGTTCTGTGCTACTTGTAGGAACCTCCACGGTGTTCTGTGCTACTTGTAGGAACCTCTACGGTGATCTGTGCTACTTGTAGGAACCTCTACGGTGTTCTGTGCTACTTGTAGGAACCTCTACGGTGATCTGTGCTACTTGTAGGAACCTCTACGGTGTTCTGTGCTACTTGTAGGAACCTCTACGGTGTTCTGTGCTACTTGTAGGAACCTCTACGGTGTTCTGTGCTACTTGTAGGAACCTCTACGGTGTTCTGTGCTACTTGTAGGAACCTCTACGGTGTTCTGTGCTACTTGTAGGAACCTCTACGGTGTTCTGTGCTACTTGTAGGAACCTCCACGGTGTTCTGTGCTACTTGTAGGAACCTCTACGGTGTTCTGTGCTACTTGTAGGAACCTCTACGGTGATCTGTGCTACTTGTAGGAACCTCTACGGTGTTCTGTGCTACTTGTAGGAACCTCCACGGTGTTCTGTGCTACTTGTAGGAACCTCTACGGTGATCTGTGCTACTTGTAGGAACCTCTACGGTGTTCTGTGCTACTTGTAGGAACCTCTACGGTGTTCTGTGCTACTTGTAGGAACCTCTACGGTGATCTGTGCTACTTGTAGGAACCTCTACGGTGTTCTGTGCTACTTGTAGGAACCTCTACGGTGTTCTGTGCTACTTGTAGGAACCTCTACGGTGATCTGTGCTACTTGTAGGAACCTCTACGGTGTTCTGTGCTACTTGTAGGAACCTCCACGGTGTTCTGTGCTACTTGTAGGAACCTCTACGGTGTTCTGTGCTACTTGTAGGAACCTCTACGGTGTTCTATGCTACTTGTAGGAACCTCTACGGTGTTCTGTGCTACTTGTAGGAACCTCTACGGTGTTCTGTGCTACTTGTAGGAACCTCCACGGTGTTCTGTGCTACTTGTAGGAACCTCTACGGTGTTCTATGCTACTTGTAGGAACCTCTACGGTGTTCTGTGCTACTTGTAGGAACCTCTACGGTGTTCTGCATGACAGGGGAACACTCTCTCATTCACCAACTTTCATCAACATATAAAAAACTTTTGAAAGTTTCTCATGCGCTGCCATATTGAAGGAAGTTAAACTTCCCATTAAAAATGTGACTTCTGAAAGTTGATCTTTAATGGCTGAAAACTTTTCTCATTCCTCCAGAAATTTGTTGAGTTATTCATGGTCGTTTCTGTTTGTTCCAATTTAACATTTGTTCCCCTCTAAAATGGAACATTTCTGTTATGGCGTTTGGTGAGATATATGTTCGAATTTTCAGATTGAAAAATCCATTAGTTAATAGGTATCGACATTGATAATAAGGGGTCAGTGGAGGGGGCTAATTCCTGTTTCCGGGGAGTGTTCTTGCTTCTGTTTTTTTTTTCGAACACGTTCGTATTAGTAGATTTTTGCGTCAGACGCACGCAACAGGTATTTGCGTCAGACGCACGCAACAGGTATTTGCGTCAGACGCACGCAACAGGTATTTGCGTCAGACGCACGCAACAGGTATTTGCGTCAGACGCACGCAACAGGTATTTGCGTCAGACGCACGCAACAGGTATTTGCGTCAGACGCACGCAACAGGTATTTGCGTCAGACGCACGCAACAGGTATTTGCGTCAGACGCACGCAACAGATATTTGCGTCAGACGCACGCAACAGGTATTTGCGTCAGACGCACGCAACAGATATTTGCGTCAGACGCACGCAACAGATATTTGCGTCAGACGCACGCAACAGATATTTGCGTCAGACGCACGCAACAGATATTTGCGTCAGACGCACGCAACAGATATTTGCGTCAGACGCACGCAACAGATATTTGCGTCGAACTTATCTACCAAATATGTGTTTGAACGCAAGCAACAATATCTTTCTTCAAACAATATTTACACGTATTACGAGTTATTCAATTTAAATAAAACTTTGCAGATGAGCTGAATCTGAAAGTAAGACTTTTTAAATGTTATTTTTAAGACAATATAACTTTTAAAATCTGCGAGACAGAGATTTATGAAACAGTAGACAGCATTGTGAGACACATATCACAGACAGGATGATGCCCCGTCCCCTAGACGGTAAAATAGTGGACAGATTTGATTGCAAGCTAACAGGAATACTATTATTCCTATCAAACATGTAAAGGAAATTAGCCTACAGATATACACATCCAATTAATCACATTGAACCATAAGAATATACGCTTTAGAAGCATCAAAATCAAAAAGTACACATTCAAAATGCTATTCGTTCACCTGTTCATTAGATCAATGAACAGGTTATCTTGAGATGATTTCGGGGCTTTTAGTGTCCCCGCGGCCCAGTCCTCGACCAGGCCTCCACCCCCAGGAAGCAGCCCGTGACAGCTGGCTAACACCCAGGTACCTATTTTACTGCTAGGTAACAGGGGCATAGGGTGAAAGAAAATCTGCCCATTGTTTCTCGCCGGCGCCTGGGATCGAACCCAGGACCACAGGATCACAAGTCCAGCGTGCTGTCCGCTCGGCCGACAAATTAAACTTGGTGAACAAATTAATTGAACAAATGAACGATTTAACCTCTTCACTGGTAGGCATTACTGGAATATATATACACCAATACATAGGAATACATAGGCATATATAAACACAAATACATAGGAATACATAGGTATATATAAACTCAAATACATACATAAGTCCAGTGGGACTTAACAAGGTGTGGAGCCGCCGTGTGGAGCAGCTGGTACTAGCCAAGTTCTCATGGGTACTCCTGGCAGTACCTCCAATACCTCTGGTACTTTCAGTGCCTCTGGTACCTCCTCTAGTGCCTCTAGTACCCCCAGTGCCTCTGATACCTCCTTTAGTACCTCTGGTACCCCCAGTGCCTCTGGTACCTCCTCCAGTGCCTGTGGTACCCCCAGTGCCTCTGGTACCTCTTCTAGTGCCTCCAGTGCCTCTGGTACCCCCAGTGCCTCTAGTACATCATCCTCTAGTGCCTCCAGTGCCTCTGGTACCCCCAGTGCCTCTGGTACCTCCTCCAGTGCCTGTGGTACCCCCAGTGCCTCTGGTACCTCTTCTAGTGCCTCTGGTACCCCCAGTGCCTCTGGTACCTCTTCTAGTGCCTCCAGTGCCTCTGGTACCCCCAGTGCCGCTAGTACATCATCCTCTAGTGCCTCCAGTGCCTCTGGTACCCCCAGTGCCGCTAGTACATCATCCTCTAGTGCCTCCAGTGCCTCTGGTACCCCCAGTGCCTCTAGTACATCATCCTCTAGTACCCCCAGTGCCTCTGGTACCCCCAGTGCCTCTGGTACCTCTTCTAGTGCCTCTGGTACCCCCAGTGCCTCTGGTACCTCTTCTAGTGCCTCCAGTGCCTCTGGTACCCCCAGTGCCTCTAGTACCTCATCCTCTAGTGCCTCCAGTGCCTCTGGTACCCCCAGTGCCTCTGGTACCTCTTCTAGTGCCTCCAGTGCCTCTGGTACCCCCAGTGCCTCTAGTACCTCATCCTCTAGTGCCTCCAGTGCCTCTGGTACCCCCAGTGCCTCTCGTACCTCCTCTAGTGCCTCCAGTGCCTCTGGTACCCCCAGTGCCTCTCGTACCTCCTCTAGTGCCTCATGAATCAAACACAAACCAACCAACACACTAAGCCCTCTCAGGTCGAGCGGACCTAAATTCACCCATTTAAGCGTATGCAATTGCTTTGCTGTACAGCACAACCGTTACTGCAACAAAGCCTTTGTGTTGCAAAGCCCTTATCAGTACTTTGCCTCCGGAGCCATGGACAAAGTGACAAGCAGCTGGATGCGAACCCTGGAACTGTATCACGCGTTGAATGTACTCCCACTCCGCAATAAAATCTTGTCTCATCTCTTACGCAATAAAAAGGGGAAATATTTTATTAATTAACAAAGGTAAAACAAAGGTAAAACTCATGCAAGATAAGAATTTATTTTTTGAGGAAGGTCTGGGGCCAGATTCACGAAGCAGTTACGCAAGCACTTACGAACGTGTCCATCTTTTCTCAATCTTTGGCGGCTTTGTTTACAATTATTAAACAGTTAATGAGCTCCGAAGCACCAGGAGGCTGTTTATAACAATAACAACAGTTGATTGGCAAGTTTTCATGCTTGTAAACTGTTTAATAAATGTAACCAAAGCCGTCAAAGATTGAGAAAAGATGTACACGTTCGTAAGTGCTTGCGTAACTGCTTTCGTGAATCTGGGGCCCTGGACACGAGTTCACTTTAAACCATGGAACAACAGTGACTTTAAGAGCCCCTAATGTGACTCAGTCACATTTGAACGGATTCTGTTCAATTCGACTTGAGAATGGTCACAGGACGGACCGAAACGTCGTCGTCCCTTCACCTTCTAGTGTGTGGTCTGGTCAACATACTTCAGCCACGTTATTGTGACTCGTCGCCTGCAATACGGATTCTGCGAATTGCGAAGCAGGTAATGGAAGCTAATTGCGATCAGGTGATTAAATAGGGTGGAAGCGTTTGGGGAGGAAATAGTGGAGCTAGGAACTAGTAATAGGTGTGAAATAGGGTGTAATTGGTATGGTCAGAGTCATAGGTGATGATATTCTCTTGCGTAGCTGTGGGTTTATGCAATGAAATTGAAATTGAAATTGAAATAAGTTTATAGAGGTAAAATACACACAAAGGGATGAGGTAGCTCAAGCTATTCTCACCCCGTTCAGTACATCGTGTTAATACATACATAGACACACATCACAAACAATAAACATATTACCGAACATTCTGAGAGATAAACATATACGCGTTTCTGTGTGTCTAGGGCTCTGTGAATCTAGGACTCTGAGCCTCTGGGGCTCTGAGGCTCTAGATCTCTGTCTCTCTAGGGCTCTGAGCCTCTGGGGCTCTATGCCTCGATGTTTGCTACAATCTCTTTCAAGCCTTAGTTCTGAACGTCTCAGCACACACACCTGCCTATCTCCTTGCAAAGATCTTGCACGGTGTTCAAAGCTCACCTCCAAGACACACATTGTGCATGGGTGTGTACTCACCCTTGGTGCCCCATTCACAGGGCGCCCACAGACCCATAAGTGGTGTCGCTCAAGGCAAACGATGTGCTCCTTGTAGAGAAGATGAAAGACAGCAAAATTGAAAGCAGATGGAGAAAGTTGAGACGCAAAAAGTAAGAGAAAAAGTAAAGAAAATTTAAGAATACTTAACTTGAAGAAAAATGAAACATCATGCACAAGGCGTAGTGGTTTGGGATGGGAAGGGAACTCCAAGGAGAAAATGCCCAGCCATTACGACTATATAGCACTGGGAAGGGGTCAGGATAAGTATATGGGATGGGACAGGGGAAAGGAATGGTGCCCGACCAATTGGACGGTCGGGAATTGAACGCCGACCTGCATGAAGCGAGACCGTCGCTCTACCATCCTAGTGAGAGAGAGAGAGAGAGAGAGAGAGAGAGAGAGAGAGAGAGAGAGAGAGAGAGAGAGAGAGAGAGAGAGAGAGAGAGAGAGAGAGAGAGAGAGAGAGAGAGAGTGTTCTGAAAAAGTAGTGACAAATGAATCTAAGATATCTAAAAATTTAGGAAAATTGAAATTTTTTTTGCTTTCTATATGTACTTTCCAGGATCATGTGATGAAGGTGAAAATATTATTATAGTGCATCGAGATACGTAAATGTTCAGCGCCTCTGAAGTGTCGATGCGTTGTGTTCAAAGGTTCGTATTCCAAATGCCCCGGGTTCGATTCCCGGTCGAGGCAAAAACAGATGGACAGAGTTTCTTTCAGCTGATACCTCAGTTCACCTAACAGTTAATAGGTAACTCTGGGAGTTAAACAGATGCTTAGGGGGGGGGGGAGTACGCTCTATGTACTCACCTAGTTGTGCTTGCAGGGGGTTGACCTTTGGCTCTTTGGCCCCGCCTCTCAACTGTCAATTAACTGGTGTGTGTGTGTGTGTGTGTGTGTGTGTGTGTGTGTGTGTGTGTGTGTGTGTGTGTGTGTGTGTGTGTGCGTGTGTGTGTGTGTGTGTGTGTGTGTGTGTGTGTGTGTGTGTGTGTGTGTGCGTGTGTGTGTGTGTGTGTGTGTGTGTAGGAATTATGATAAAGAAAAAATAAATCAGGAGTCGGTACATTAGACAGTCGACGACTAGAAAGGCGGGGCCCAAGAGCTAACTGCTCGATCCTGCAGGCACAAATAATAAATACAAGCACACACACACACACACACACACACCTCTCCAGATCTCCTACACACACACACACACACACACACACACACACACACACACACACACACACACACACACACACACACACCTCTCCAGATCTCCTACACACACACACACACACACACACACACACACACCTCTCCAGATCTCCTACACACACACACACACACACACACCCACACACACCACACACCACACACACACACACACACACACACACACACACACAGTTCAAAGTGTATTGAACTTTGAGTACCTGGTAGAGCTAGGACTTATCTCCCCCCAAAAAGAACTAGGAATCAAAAGGCTGGCATACCGAAAGGGGAATTATGAACAGATGAGAAGTTTCCTAAGTGAAATACCTTGGGACACAGACCTCAGAGACAAGTCTGTACAGGGTATGATGGACTATGTTACCCAAAAGTGTCAGGAGGCAGTAAACAGGTTCATCCCGGCCCAAAGGGAAAAATCCGAGAAGCAACAAAAGAATCCATGGTATAATAGGGCATGTATGGAAGCGAAGAAACTGAACAAGGAGGCGTGGAGGAACTTCCGGAATAACAGAACAACAGAAAGCAGGGAGAGATACCAGAGAACCAGGAATGAGTACGTCAGGGTGAGAAGAGAAGCAGAGAAAATTTTTGAAAATGATATAGCAAACAAAGCCAAGACCGAACCAAAGCTACTCCACAGTCACATCAGAAGGAAAACAACAGTGAAAGAACAGGTATTGAAACTTAGAACAGGCGAGGACAGGTATACAGAGAATGACAGAGAGGTGTGTGAGGAACTCAACAAGAGGTTCCAGGAGGTCTTCACAATAGAACAGGGTGAGGTCACTGTGCTAGGAGAAAGGGAAGTAAACCAGGCGGCCTTGGAGGAGTTCGAAATTACGAGAGAGGAGGTCAAGAGACACCTGCTGGATCTGGATGTTAGAAAGGCGGTTGGTCCAGATGGGATCTCACCATGGGTACTGAAAGAATGTGCAGAGGCACTTTGCTTGCCACTCTCCATAGTGTATAGTAAATCACTAGAGACGGGAGACCTACCAGAAATATGGAAGACGGCGAATGTGGTCCCAATATACAAAAAGGGCGACAGACAAGAGGCACTGAACTACAGGCCAGTGTCCTTGACTTGTATACCATGCAAGGTGATGGAGAAGATCGTGAGAGAAAACCTGGTAACACATCTGGAGAGAAGGGACTTCGTGACAAATCGCCAACATGGATTCAGGGAGGGTAAATCTTGCCTTACAGGCTTGATAGAATTCTACGATCAGGTGACACAGATTAAGCAAGAAAGAGAGGGCTGGGCGGACTGCATTTTCTTGGATTGTCGGAAAGCCTTTGACACAGTACCGCATAAGAGGCTGGTACATAAGCTGGAGAGACAGGCAGGTGTAGCTGGTAAGGTGCTCCAGTGGATAAGGGAGTATCTAAGCAATAGGAAGCAGAGAGTTACGGTGAGGGGTGAGACCTCCGATTGGCGTGAAGTCACCAGTGGAGTCCCACAGGGCTCTGTACTCGGTCCTATCTTGTTTCTGATATATGTAAATGATCTCCCGGAGGGTATCGATTCATTTCTCTCAATGTTTGCGGACGATGCTAAAATTATGAGAAGGATTAAAACAGAAGAGGACTGTTTGAGGCTTCAAGAAGACCTAGACAAGCTGAAGGAATGGTCGAACAAATGGTTGTTAGAGTTTAACCCAACCAAATGTAATGTAATGAAGATAGGTGTAGGGAGCAGGAGGCCAGATACAAGGTATCATCTGGGAGAGGAAATTCTTCAGGAGTCAGAGAAGGAAAAAGACTTGGGGGTTGATATCACGCCAGACCTGTCTCCTGCAGCACATATCAAGCGGATAACATCAGCGGCATATGCCAGGCTGGCCAACATACGAACGGCATTCAGAAACTTGTGTAAAGAATCATTCAGAACTTTGTATACCACATATGTCAGGCCAATCCTGGAGTATGCAGCCCCAGCATGGAGTCCATATCTAGTCAAGGATAAGACTAAACTGGAAAAGGTTCAAAGGTTTGCCACCAGACTAGTACCCGAGCTGAGAGGTATGAGCTACGAGGAGAGACTACGGGAATTAAACCTCACTTCGCTGGAAGACAGAAGAGTTAGGGGGGACATGATCACCACATTCAAGATTCTGAAGGGGATTGATAGGGTAGATAAAGACAGTCTATTTAACACAAGGGGAACACGCACAAGGGGACACAGGTGGAAACTGAGTGCCCAAATGAGCCACAGAGATATTAGAAAGAACTTTTTTAGTGTCAGAGTGGTTGACAAATGGAATGCATTAGGAAGTGATGTGGTGGAGGCTGACTCCATACACAGTTTCAAGTGTAGATATGACAGAGCCCGATAGGCTCAGGAATCTGTACACCTGTTGATTGACGGTTGAGAGGCGGGACCAAAGAGCCAGAGCTCAACCCCCGCAAACACAACTAGGTGAGTACAACTAGGTGAGTACACCTCTCCAGATCTCCTACACACACACACACACACACACACACACACACACACACACACACACACACACACACACACACACACACCTCCTACTACTATCACAACCACTAGGGCCACTCGCCATATACATCAAGCGTCTTATCTTAAGCAACACGCATATCAAGGGAGCCTTTATATTGGGGACGTTATCATTATCCCTGGCAACAGCGGGAGGAGTCTGGCACTCTGGCCTCGGCTATTGTGTTGCGAGGGCTTTCACCTGCTCTTGCGTGAGCAGTGTTTCTGCTCTTATTGTAGTTGAAGAGGGGCTGTGTGTGTGTGTGTGTGTGTGTGTGTGTGTGTGTGTGTGTGTGTGTGTGTGTGTGTGTGTGTGTGTGTGTGTGTGTGTGTGGTGTGTGTGTGTGTGTGTGTGTGTGTGTGTGTGTGTGTGTGGTGTGTGTGTGTGTGTGTGTTTACTAGTTGTGAGAGAGAGAGAGAGAGAGAGAGAGAGAGAGAGAGAGAGAGAGAGAGAGAGAGAGAGAGAGAGAGAGAGAGAGAGAGAGAGAGAGAGAGAGAGAGAGAGAGAGTGGAGACAAATAAACAGCCAGACAGACCCGGGCAACGCCGGGTAACCGTAGTATACAACAACTAATTGGAGTATTATTCAACTCGACAATAGTCAAGAGAGAAGAGAGAGAGACAGACAAATAGATAGACAGATATAGACAGACACAGACAGACACAGACAGATAACAAATTCAGGTTCACAGCATACTTCCAATGCCATTTAATTAACTAAAACGTTCACATTTTTCACCCGCTAGGAAAATGTTTAAATATTTTTTTTACTGTGGAAGATAATCCATATTTTCCCGGATCAATGAAGCACTAGGAGCCTCACTAGGAATAGAGGGGAAGCAAGAGGCTTTTGGGGGTGTTCGAGAAACGTGAACCCTCTTGGCGTGAAGCAGGAGGATTTGAGAGGAGACTCTTGGAGGCTGAGAGTTGGGATAGACTCTTTATGTGTGAGAGTTGTTATAGGTGCAGAGGTTTTGAGAGTGGGAACAAACTCTTGGAAGTGTAAGACTCCAGACTGACTCATAGTGTGGATATAGTTAAAAAATTCGATCTAAAAACACACACACGTGAAATTCGGTATTATTGTGGGGGGTGACTTTTAATATCAGGCCGTTAGCGAGGTCTGATCTGTGAACCTCGTTCAGTGGGATGCCTCACTGTTCCGTATAATGCCTAGTTACACTGATATTTAAATAGCTAGTTCCCTCCCCATGGTCTAATTACACTGATATAAAGCTAAAAAGACCCCTTTTTTATACTGAAACAAAGCTTCAAGGTCCCCCATTCCCCCCATATTGTTCCCTCATTCCTGATACTGTGTGTCAGTATTACACTGAAATATAACTTCGAACCTCTCTCACGAACCTGTTACACTGACGCTATGCTTCAGTTTGCTTCAGTATCCTCACTGTTCCGTATAATGCCTAGTTACACTGATATTTAAATTGCTGGTTTCCTCCCCATGGTCTAATTACACTGATATAAAGCTAAAAAGACCCCCTTTCTTATACTGAAACAAAGCTTCGTGGTTCCCCATTCCTGATACTGTGTGTCAGTATTAAACTGAAACATAACTTCGAACCTCTCTCACGAACCTGTTATACTGACGCTACGCTTCAGTTTGCTTCAGTATCCTCACTGTTGTAGGTCGAGTCGGTGACATTAAACGAGGAAAATTAACGTGATTCTCCCTAAGGCAAATTAATGTCATGCAATATTCCTGCTTTCTGTAAATTGCAATTAATCTTGGGCAACATTTCCCATCAAACACTGCTAGATCAGCCAACCATTCTAAATGAGACTTTTTTTATGTGACATGAGAGATTTCAGTGTCGGGTTATTTATTGATTTGTTTCTCAATATTCTGTAAAGTCAGTAATCAGTATTTTTCGAGGTGAAGGCAGGATTATCTAGCGAGATCGTTGAGTCGTGTAACAGCCTGGTTGACCAGACTGTTATCAAGGAGGTCTAGTCAGAAACAGGGCCGCGGTGACGTTGATCCAAGGAGCCAAGGGAAGGTAAGATGATCCCCTTTTCATTGGTTGAGTCGTGCTTTGGGTTTTTTCCTCAAAATCTCATTGGCTGAGACATGTCTCTGCTCCACCCATACAACTTTTTGCTGTTTTTTCATTTGTTATGAAAAAAAAAATGTAACTTTGCCCAGGGTCGAACTATGGAATAGTGTGTGTGTGTGTGTGTGTGTGTGTGTGTGTGTGTGTGTGTGTATGTATTTGTGCCTGCTATTAGCTCTTGGACCCCGCCTTTCGATCTATTTTTTCCTCTATTAAGTCTACTACATATATTTATCTTTAGCACGCGCACATACACACACACACACACACACACACACACACACACACACACACACACACACACACACACACACACACACACATTCTGTGATGGTGTGTGTGTGTGTGTGTGTGTGTGTGTGTACTCAACTAGGTGAGTACACACACACACACACACACACACACACACACACACACACACACACCATCACAGAATAGACAGTAAAAACTCATAGCTATGGACCCTACAACCAGGAAAAAGCTGCAGAGGCAAGCCATCAAAGAGTTTCCAAAGACATTGAATGAATTAGTATGAAATTTATAGAGTCCAACAGAGTTTAATAACTCATTCGTCTGAGAGACATTGAGTCAGGTGGCAGGACATATTCCTTCACAAGAGAATGAAGCACGAATGCAGAGAGTTACAGGAGAAAGAAAACAAAATACGGAACCAGTAATCGAGGAAAAGAAAGAAATATTAAAATGTCTGATCAGGAAAGTATTGAAAGTTCGCGCAAATCAAGGCTACTGAAGTACAGGGAAACCTTCATTGAAACTGTAGAGAGAAAAATGCTTACAATATTTACACTTTCTCAAACACCCGTAGCGTAGCCAGGAGAGTTATTTTAATGACGTTCTTTTACGATCCTGGGAACGTTCTCTTAAGATCCTCGAGCCAGAGCAACGAGGGACTTGCCGAGAACGCCAAAGACAGAGAACATCTATGAACGCAAAAGACAGAAACGGGGTGTGAACACCGTAGAAAGAACTTTAAGACCACGTAAGAATCCCAGAGACAAGGTGAACACCTCTGAGAAGCGACACAGAGAGATATTCTGTGTATCTACATAGCTGAAGGGCACTTGGAAAGCAATCTCTTCACCAAATCAAATAACTCAATTCTTTCTTCTCGCGCACATAGTCTCTCTCTTTCTGTCTGGCTTCCAGTGGTTCTTCCTCCTCCCACATAACTTTATTGTGTCATAAACCACTGTTCCATTTCTCAGAACCATGGTCGCAGTTTTTGAGGTTTGTAAATAACCTTTTCTTGTGCATTTTTGCATTCACAGCTCTCGTTGTGGTGTTGACTAGACCACACACTAGAAAGTGAAGGGATGATGGCGTTTCGGTCCGTCCTGGGCCATTCTCAAGTCACAAATCGACTTGAGAATGGTCCAGGACGGACCGAAACGTCGTCGTCCCTTCACTTTCAAGTGTGTCGTCTGGTTAATATATTTCAGCTACGTTATTGTCACTCATCGTCATGTTGTTGTTAAAAATTCGCTACTTGGAACAAAATGTCCCAAGTAGCACGGGCTATGGTGAGCCCGTAAACTCATCGTCAGCATCTCATGCTAACAGCTCTTTCTAACAGCTTCCAATCTCCTTCCAAGTTCTCCTCCTCCTTTTGGTGTCCCTCTATCCTCTATCCGAAGCTTTTCCAAGACCTTTTTGCTAATCTCCTTCACACTGCTAATCAAATCTTCGTCATTTTTCTTATTGCTAATCCCTAATCTCGCTAATCTCTCCTGGCCATCTTATTTTTTCACTTGAATCTCGAAGAACCAGTGTCAGGAATACTTGACACAGTCACTCGACATGAAGAGTAGGCATAGGAATATGCCAGCTGGGACTGACGGACTGACAGGGCTGTCAGTTATGAGTGACAGCCTGACAGGTATATGGAACCGGAGCAAGAAACTGAGGGTAGATAAACAGTCTTGAAAGGATGTACATGAGGGAGGTGACAGTTAGGGTGGATAGGGGCTAAGGAGCTGAGGGCTAGGAAGGTGAGGACTAGAACTGTGAATACCACTGACCCCATACCTAGGGTACGAGGCCGTATGGGGGGTACCTAGGGGTATGGACCAGCTCAATCGATTGTCTAGTGTCAAATAATTGTCAGTACGTAAAAGCATAGAAAAGTAACGATACTTTATAAGTAAACGTTATTAATTTTGCTTATATGTACTGTCTAGGTGCTCTATGTGTGTGTGTGAACCGGATGTTGGTTCAGGATATGAACCGGTTTGGATCCACGACACACGGACCGGTCAGAATGTACATCCCAGGTACATGAACCGGTTTGGTTCACCAGTGAACCAAAAAGTGTGCTCTATGCTCTAAGCAACCATGAACTGATAGCCAATCATTGTAGGATACAGTAATCTTATCAACAACTGATTAAAGGGAGAAATAGATCATATAATAACACACATCTATTTATATATATCACTAAATTATATTTAAACTTCTGTAACTATTTTTGTACTTTATGTATGAGCTGCCTGGAACATTTCAGCGAATTGTAGCAGTATTAAATCATTATGTATTCACATATATAAAATAACATTTGACTATTTCCCTATCTATAACAAGTGAATACTCCATTTTCAACAGGTGAGAACGTAGGAGATGAGGAAAATGAGAGACATGGGAGAGGAATAACGCTATAATTCAGAAAAAGTACGAAAGGAGGAGGAGGAGTAGAAAGAGAGAATAGAAAGAGTTGCATAGAGAGGAAGAGCAAAGAGAGAGAGTGTAAGAGCAAGAAACAGAGGAAGAAGAGTGTAAAAAATGTAAGATTCATTAACAAAAGCAAATAAAAGATAAATTACATAAAAGTACAAAGAAAAGGACAAAGAAAAGGACAAAGAAAAGGACACAGAAAAAAGCAACCAAAGAGGCGCCAGTCTGAATGCACATCGCACACAGATTACCTGAGAAATCCTTCAATAGCTGTGTCGATAACGCTTCGACCTCACACACATGGGGTCCCTGGTTCGAGCCTCCTAGAACCCCCAGGTGAATAGAATCCATCACCTCCAGCCGCCATAACCAATCCGTCACACACATACCAATCAAAACACGCCACTGTTGCTACCCAATCTCTCTTTCGACGGGTCGAGATTGGGATTTCCATTCAAATATTCACAGATATATTTTCAATTGAATTTTAACACCGGTTCTAAGCCCACAGCATTCTTGAAAAAGGGAGAGAGAGAGGGGGGTCTGGGGGGTCTGGGGGAGTCTGAGGGGGTCTGGGGGGTCTGAGGGGGTCTGGAGGGGTCTGGGGGTCTGGAGGGGTCTAGGGGGTGGTCTGGAGGGGTCTAGGGAGGTCTAAGGAGGTCTAGGGGTGTCTGGGGGTGTCTGGGGGTGTCTGGGGGAGTCTGGAGGGTTCTGGAGGGATCTGGTGGGTCTGGAGGGGTCTGGAGGAGTCTGGGGTGGTCTGGAAGAGTTTGAGGGGTCTGGAGGGGTCTGGGGGGGTGTCTGGGGTGTCTGGGGGAGTCTGGAGGGGTCTAGGGTGGTCTGGGGGGTCTGGGGGGTCTGGAGGGGCCTGGAGGGTGTCTGGGGTGGTCTGGAAGAGTCTGAGGGGTCTGGAAGGGTCTGGGGGAGGTGTCTGGGAGTGTCTGGGGGTGTCTGGGGGGTCTGGAACAGTTTGGGGTGTCTAGGGGGGTCTGGAGGGTGTCTGGGGTGGTCTGGGGTGGTCTAGAAGGGCCTGAGGGGGTCTGGAGGGAGGGTGATTTTCAATTTCACAAGTTCCAAGAAGGGATTAATTACTTCTGGCAATAACCATTATATTAAACACTGGAAAGCAAATCGTTTGACGAGCCCAACTTTCCGTTTCTCTTGACAGAATACAAGTGTAGCAAAGATCTCTGAGACTCGCTTCTTTCCCTCTTCCTGTCAGCCCTTCTGTCTAATTCTACCGGATTACCGTCTTTTTCCCTTTTGAGATTCTACCCCTCATCCCTACAGATATGGACAGGGATGGTAGGATGGAAAGGATATAAAAAATGAGAGAGATTGAAGGGGAAAAATATGGAAAGGTATAAGATGTTAAGGCGCCGACACACACACACACAAAAATCGTCTCCAAGCAATAAAATGTTTCGAAGTTTTTAATTAAAGTCTGGAGGAAGGCGTTAGGGTGTAGCTGATAGGCAAGAGGAACAACAGCTGCTTCTGGCGTGAACTTAGAAACGAGATCAATGTAAAAAAATAAAAAAAAAATAAAAAAAACATTCAAAAAATGGAAATTGGGAAAATATCTTTAGATGAGAGAGTATTGAAGAGCACTGGATAATTGTAGAGGGAATTTTAGAGCCCTGGATAACTGTAGAGGGAATTTAGAGCACTAGATAACTGTAGAGGGAATTTTAGAGCCCTGGATAACTGTAGAGGTAATTTAGAGCACTATATAACTGTAGAGGTAATTTAGAGCACTGGATAACTGTAGAGGTAATTTAGAGCACTGGATAATTGTGGAGGGAATTTTAGAGCCCTGGATAACTGTAGAGGTAATTTAGAGCCTTGGATAATTGTAGAGGGAATTTAGAGCACTATATAACTGTAGAGGTAATTTAGAGCACTAGATAACTGTAGAGGGAATTTAGAGCACTAGATAACTGTAGAGGGAATTTTAGAGCCCTGGATAACTGTAGAGTAGAATTTAGAGCCTTGGATAATTGTAGAGGGGAATTTAAAGCACTAGATAACTGTAGAGGGAATTTTAGAGCCCTGGATAACTGTAGAGGTAATTTAGAGCCTTGGATAACCATAGAGTTAATTTAGAGGACAGGATTACTATAGAGCAAAGTAGGACACTGGATAATTATATAGTAAGGTCAAGCTCTAGAGAATTATAAAGCACTACAAAGCACTAGAGAACAATAGAGCACTGTTTAAAATGGTAGTATTATTGAGCACCATAGAGCACTGGGAAATTATGAAGCGTCGTAGGTCATTGAAGAATTGTAGATCTCTCTCTCTCTCTCTCTCTCTCTCTCTCTCTCTCTCTCTCTCTCTCTCTCTCTCTCTCTCTCTCTCTCTCTCTTTCTCTCTCTCTCTCTCTCTCACTCGGTCTCTCTCTCTCTTTCTCTCTCTCTCTCTCTCTCTCTCTCTCTCTCTCTCTCTCTCTCTCTCTCTCTCTCTCTCTCTCTTTCTCTCTCTCTTTCCTCCTCTTTATCTTCTCTATTTACCTATCCTTGCCTACCTTCCCCTTCAATATAACAAAAAAACTATGAAATTAGCAATTAAATAATTAATAATAATGCTAATGATAATTATGAATACAAAATAATGTTAACATTAATAACTCTATTGGGCACTAAAGTGTTTTTAAATCAAAATGATTCACTCACTACAAATATATATATTTTCCTTTTGGTAAAAAGTATGATTCGTTTAAGTGTTATGCCGAAGGCTCTGAATGCAAATATCATATATCAAAAACACAAAATGTTTTCCAAAGCTAAATGTATATATACCATCAGTGTATATATATATGTTGACCAGATCACATACTAGAAGGTGAAAGGACGACGATGTTTCGGTCCGTCCTGGACCATTTTCAAGTCGATTGTGTCAAGATCTATATATATATATATATATATATATATATATATATATATATATATATATATATATATATATATATATATATATATATATATATATATATATATGACTGAAAACTCACACCCCAGAAGTGACTCGAACCCATACTGCCAGGAGCAACGCAACTGGTAACTACAGGACGCCATAATCCGCTTGAGAATCACGACCGGACAAAAGGAAGTGATAGCCGAAGCTATTTGAACCACTTCCCCGCCGGCACTCGGATGGTAATCTTGGGCATAGCATTTTATCAAATCACCTCATTCTTTGGGGCACACGTGAGGAACACAAATGCGAACAAGCCTGAATGGTCCCCAGGACTATGATAAGGACCCTTCATATAGACTACGGTAGGTGCATAAGTAGCTATTGACACTATGTAACACTTCATGTAATCTAGTGTAGCTGTATTCATGATCTTGTACAGAACAATATATTCTGTATTATTTAAATAAGTTTAGTAAAGTTTAAATAAAACAAACATATATGTGTATATACAAAAGAATGGGGGTGGTAGGAGAAGAACAATATATTAAAATGTTCAGTGAGAATCCACAAGGTCTTCTCTGAATACTCTTTATTTTCTTTTCCTAGGCTATGGGACCCACATTTGCACCAGAGGTGGTACCCTTACGAATAACGCAGGCGTTATTATTTTAAGGCTCCCGTAGCACAGTAGTCTACGTCCTTGACTCGCAACCGAGGAACCAGAGTTCAGGCCTTGAGTAGGGTAGAAACGATGGGGTAAATTTCCTTTCACCTAATGCCGCTGTTCACCTAGCTGTAAAATAGGTATTTAACCCTTGGATTTAGACAACTGCTTGTGGTTTGCTTCACGATAATTTTATTATTTCTCCATTATCTTTAGTGTTTGTTATCTCTTGATTGCATTTTCAATTACGTATATATTGCAATGTTGAGAATTTGGTTTTTAGTTTATTTCGAGAATTTGTGTGTTTGAATGTGTGTGTGTTTTTTCGCTTCTGTTTTCTTTGTCACTTTTCACTGTTTTTCTTTCTCTTTTCCTTTATTTTCTCTCGCCCATCTCCTTTGTTTGTTAGTAAAATGGGAGACAGATAAGAATCAATGTTTTTCTTTCCTGTGTATTTCAGTTTCTGTCTGTTTCTCTGTCTGTCTGTCTGTCTGTCTGTTTGTCTTTCCTGTGTATTTCAGTTTCTGTCTGTTTCTCTGTGTCTCTGTCTGTCTGTCTCTCTCTCTTTCCTGTGTATTTCAGTTTCTGTCTGTTTCTCTGTGTCTCTGTCTGTCTGTCTGTCTCTCTTTCCTGTGTATTTCAGTTTCTGTCTGTTTCTCTGTGTCTCTGTCTGTCTGTTTCTCTGTGTCTCTGTCTGTCTGTCTCTCTTTCCTGTGTATTTCAGTTTCTGTCTGTTTCTCTGTGTCTCTGTCTGTCTGTCTGTCTCTCTTTCCTGTGTATTTCAGTTTCTGTCTGTTTCTCTGTGTCTCTGTCTGTCTGTCTCTCTCTCTTTCCTGTGTATTTCAGTTTCTGTCTGTTTCTCTGTGTTTCTGTCTGTCCGTCTGTCTCTCTTTCCTCCTAACATTTAGCCAACATGGAAAGCTGTCAGTGGACAAGATGGTCCACTTGATTGTCAGTGGACCATCAAACAATCGTCCACTGTCTATGAGGACAGGTTACCGTCACGAGTCCACTCCCGTATACAAGGACAGGGCTTGTTGGTACTATTCTGAACGCCCTATTAACTCAGTATTATAATATTATAATGCCACTGCTATTAATAATTATAAAAATTATATCAATAATATCTCCCCACCAGCTGTGCCCCGCTACTCAAACCTCCTCCAATCAAAATGAATTAATATTTAGTATATCAGATATTGACATAACATTGTTAATTCTGTCCAGTGGGAAGGGAATATTTGCTCTATCTTCGGCATTACCATTTAATGTTTACAGACCAATTGACGTGTTGAGAAATGGGATTTATATTAGCGTATAAACTCTATTTTGTATTCCTTCCTGTCGAGGGTTTTAGAGTATAGAGTTTTGAATAAATTATGTCCTTCGATTTCCAGTGTTTGTTCTGAAGTATGGCTGTAGCATTGTGTTTGTTGGTTTATGTATGTGTGCTGACGGGATCACCATAGACCGTGCTACTTGGAATTTTGTTCCAGGTTGCGAATCTTTAACAACAACAATATCTATGTACAGTACCTAGTTTTTGACAAATGTTGAACTTTGGGATGACCTCGGGTGAGTTGAGGGTTGATTGGGATTAGGTCAAGTGGGTTGAGGGTTGATTGAGATCAGGTCAAGTGGGTTGAGGGTTGATTGGGATCAGGTCAAGTGGGTTGAGGGTGATTGGGAGCAGGTCAAGTGGGTTGAGGGTTGATTGGGATTAGGTCAAGTGGGTCGAGGGTTGATTGGGATTAGGTCAAGTGGGTTGAGGGTTGATTGGGATCAGGTCAAGTGTGTTGAGGTCAGGTTAGATTAAAGTCAAGATTCATTAATACTCTTAATGATATCATGTTGCTATATTCTACATGATAGCGATGGTTCCTGTATGACACACTGGTTGGCGTTGAGGATATCAACACAACGCAAGATATATTGATGTTTCCAACTGCTCACATATATGTTTCGCAATATTTTATGCACTTAGAATTTGTTACACATCTGCCAAGGTGTTGTATACACACACACCTGCTGTGGCGAGGAGATTGCAAGCTCCGCTGGTGAACAGGGTTGCAATTGCAGATGATATCTTATGCACAATATCTATATTGACCGCATTGCACATGATGCTAATGCGTGTTTACTGTTTGTCCTGTCGTGGAGAATAAGCCGTCGTTCCGGTTCAGTTTGCATTCATGTTAATCTTAGATTTTTGTTTTTTGCATTCAAAATGAATTAAGGATATTAATTGTTTATGAAAACTCTTGTTAAATAATGATACTGGTCTTCGATGAACTATTTTCTTCATCTTGAGGTTATCTTGAGATGATTTCGGGGCTTAGTGTCCCCGCGGCCCGGTCCTCGACCAGGCCTGCACCCTCCAGGAAGCAGCCCGTGACAGCTGACTAACTCCCAGGTACCTATTTTACTGCTAGGTAACAGGGGCATAGGGTGGTTACCTTGAGGTGCTTCCGGGGCTTAGTGTCCCCGCGGCCCGGCATCTCCCATACCTATCCTTTGAGGGGTAGTGGATACCATTCCCATCCTGTGAGTAGTAAAGAACCTCATACCCATCCTGTGAGTGGTAGTGAAAGAGTTTTCAGAGGGAAATAATGAGCTCAGGAACGGAGGCCCTGAAGTTTCAGAATTAACGAGGCAGTTACAGAGTTTGTTAATATTTTAACGAAAAGTCTAATCACAGTTTTTTAGCTGTTTCACCTTAGTTAACAGGAAGGCTACAGTTACATAATGAGTTCAGGAGCCGAGTCCCAATGTTATAACAGAATTATTTGCATTTGTGGTGCTCTGGTTACAGATTTTATGGCTTAATATTTGTTAAAAAGATAATATTGATAATCTAGAAAAAGAAAGATTTGATAATGAGATGCTACATCATCTGATTATCCTGTTAGAAAGTTGACAAGATGGACGAACGCATCTTAGCACCAGGCTAGATTAAAGTTGTAAAAATGAACTTTGAAGAGGTAATTTTGAATTAAATGTCCTTCTTAAGTGAAGAAGAGCATATGTAATATAGAGAAAATTCGTGCTAGAATCATTGATCTCACCCTTTTATATATATATATATATATATATATATATATATATATATATATATATATATATATATATATATATATATATATATATATATAGACGACGACCGAAACGTCGTCGTCTCTTCACTTTCTAATGTGATTTGGTCAACATTTTTTTCAGCCACGTTATTGTGACTCCTCGTCTCAACAGTGTGATTTTCTGTGTGCATCTGAGTGCATGTAATCAGAGATAACAGAGAGCCTTTGACAACTAATGTGTCGACTCTGGATACATATACGAGTGCGAGAAGTACACCAAATAATTAAGTCTGATAAGTGGAGGTTCTGGTAGTTATTTAAACTCCCAACTCCACTACAGAAGGAGGAGGGTTTTCCCCCTTGTCTTACAGTAAGTCTTACAGCCAATTGTCTTACAGTATAGCATACAGTATCTTGTCTTACAGTATATATGCTGATTAGCTTTGTAAATATGTGGCCACGTCTGTGGTACAAATTAATAATAATAATAAAAATAATATAGCATAAAACCCAAAACTTGTGTATTTGTGAAACTTAAGCAAGGAATAATGTGTCACATATGTGTGGATTTTTATCCTATGTTATTATATCTTTGAGATGACATTACCATTACTTAATAACAATACTAATAAAATCCCCACTCAGAAGTTATCTATTATCTTCACTACAAGTTTACCCTCAGTCACTGATAATTCCCTACACCAGTCAAGTGGTGTAGGGAATTATTAGTGTAAATGCTGGGTGAGAGAGAGAGAGAACCCTTTCGAACACATCATCAATCTGGCTTGTGTGTGTGTGGGTTGGTCTTTAATCATTTTGTTGTGTTGGAAGAGTGACTTGGGAAGCTGTGGACTCCCCCTTTGGAGCAGAGATGTTATTTTCCTCTTTTGGTGCAAATTGTCAACCTGATACATGAGTTCATATGTAGTTTAATAAGGAATTTTAAGGGATGCTGACATTTCCCCAAAGCAGCATCCCTTAAAATGTATTCATATACTGCAAATGTATATCAAAATACATCATGTCACAACTCATGATATTCTTAGCTCATTCATTTTCATAACCCACCTGTTGTTAGGTCGATTCTTTTTACCATTCTTTTCTTTTATTTCATCTTTTGCAAACTAATTATATTCTTTTTGTTGACCAAAGCACACACTAGAAAGTGAAGGGACGACGACGTTTCGGTCCGTCCTGGACCATTTTCAAGTCGATTGTGGACGATTCTTAAGTCGATTGGGGACCATTCTCAAGTCGATTGTGGACTATTCTCAAGTCGATAGTGGACCATTCTCAAGTCGATTGTGGACTATTCTCAAGTCGATAGTGGACCATTCTCAAGTCGATTGTGGACTATTCTCAAGTCGATTGTGGACCATTCTGAAGTCGATTGTGGATCATTCTCAAGTCGATTGTGGATCATTCTCAAGTCGATAGTGGACCATTCTAAAGTCGATTGAGGACCATTCTCAAGTCGATTGTGGACCATTCTAAAGTCGATTGTGGACCATTCTCAAGTCGATTGTGAACCATTCTAAAGTCGATTGAGGACCATTCTCAAGTCGATTGTGGACCATTCTAAAGTCGATTGAGGACCATTCTCAAGTCGATTGTGGACCATTCTAAAGTCGATTGAGGACCATTCTCAAGTCGATTGTGTACCATTATAAAGTCGATTGAGGACCATTCTCAAGTCGATTGAGGACCATTCACAAGTAATAATATTCTTTCTTTTGAGGTAATTAGTTAACCTGATCTTTTTCAGCTATTTAAAGTCCCATCTTGCCAGTTTTACAAGTGTAGTTGTAATATGTAAATAAAATTGTCCATCTGTTTCTTTTCTGAGAGTTTCTATTCTCGCTACTTAACGCAAACAAACACACACACACACACACACACACACACACACACACACACACACACACACACACACACACACACAGTGAATATAACCCTCGCTTCCTTCTATCTCTTAAGATACCCTGCAGGCTTATTACACTACACATTAATAAAAGTATTATTACGTAACTAAGCTTACTATTGGTTCTCCCTGAACCCCTTAATGCGATTAATTCCACTCACGAACATAGTCTCTTAAACTTAAATTATAGTGGAGAAGCTTAGAGAAACTGTGGTAGTACAGATGGTGCGTTCTAGTGCCACAGTCAATCACTACGATCGTATTGTTGTACACTAAGGGGCCCCCATAAGCCTGCAGTGGTACAATGAAGGGCCCCAGAAGCTTTCAATCGTATAGGAACAGTCGTATATGCCTATGGTTAACTCCAGATACAATTTGATATGCAGGCGATGAGTCACAATAACGTGGCTGAAGTATGTTGACCAGACCACACACTAGAAGTTGAAGGGACGATGACGACGTTTCTGTCCGTCCTGGACCATTCTCAAGTCGATAGAATGGTCCAGGACGGACCGAAACGTCGTCGTCCCTTCAACTTCTAGTGTGTGGTCTGGTCAACAATTTGATATGTAAATATGACAAGGAAAACTTAAAGAAAATTGATATTCATTAACTATTCAACCCTGCAGGTAGGTACAGATGGATACAGCAAAATCACAGATGTAGAGAAAATAATAAAGTGGAGAAGACATAGCAGAAGAACTTCATATCAAACACGTACATGCAATTATCCACAGTCAGGTAATGTATAAGACATTCCTTCAGCACTTCCTTCCTTCCTTCAGCACCACCAAGAAAGAACTGACAGTTCGTAACCCCACCCACTGCCTCTCCCAACAACGCTAACGAAAGTATATATGAAGAAATATCTCATTACCTTCTCAAAACAAACTTTATTAACAATAAAGGCGATGAGTCACAATAACGTGGCTGAAGTATGTTGACCAGACAACACACTAGCAAGTGAAGGGACGATGACGACGTTTCGGTCCATCCTGGACCATTCTGAAGTCGATTGTGCTTTATTAACAATAAATGAATAACGTATACATCAGACTAACGTCCTCTCTTCTATATATATAAATTTACGTCGTGATATTTTAACTTATAAAAACGCAATAAAAAATTCTTCTCAGAGTAAATTGTTGATTAACGTGTAATATTTTGCTGATTTATAAACATATAACATGAACTAGGCTGAGTAGAGCTGCCTGGCCTCTCTTCAGGAGCCAAGTGATTACTGTGAAATGCACCGTAGGAATAGTAGTTGTAGTAACAGTAGTACTAGAATAGTACTTGTGTTGAATGAAACATTGGATGAATGTAAACATTACCACATCTTTATTAACGACGCCATTAACAATATCTATGTATATTTTGTATATGCTAGACGCTAGTTATATATTATTTGCTTCTTGATACATCTTAATCATTCTCCTCTTCTTAGAGCACATCCTTACTCATTCTCCTCTTCTTAGATCACATCCTTACTCATTCTCCTCTTCTTGATACATCTTACTCATTCTCCTCTTCTTAGATCACATCCTTACTCATTCTCCTCTTCTTAGATCACATCCTTACTCATTCTCCTCTTCTTAGATCACATCCTTACTCATTCTCCTCTTCTTAGATCACATCCTTACTCATTCTCCTCTTCTTAGATCACATCCTTACTCATTCTCCTCTTCTTAGAGCACATCCTTACTCATCTTCCTACTCTTAGATCTTCACTTTATTCAAAATCCTACATTTAGATCGTATCTTTATTCATATTTTGATACTTAAAACATATCTTTTATTATTTTTCTATTTTTGATCATATTTTTACTAATAATTTTAAATTAACAGCATCTATATTCACATTCAAACAATGGGACCAAATTACATACATAAATCACAATTGCGTGATGCATCAAATGAACAAATCCACAAGGGCCGTGACGAGGATTCGAACCTGCGTCCGAGAGCATCCCAGACGTGTTGGACCATAGCTAAGTCGATTACGACAGCGTCTGGGATCCTTTCGGACGTAGGTTCGAATCCTCGTCACGGCCCTTGTGGATTGGTTCATTTAATGGGACGAAATCTTTTTTCATATTCGTACAATTAAGATAATATCTTTACTCATATTCCAACGCTTATGATAATATCTACATTCATATTCATTCACTTTGATAATATCTACACTCATATTCATTCACTTTGACCGTAACTGATAAGATTAAAAAGGAACTTTTCCTTCAGTTCAATCATCAGCACTTGACACTCCATTTAAAGTTCCATCGCGTGATGGCAAGAGACCATCAAAGACTCCATTATCATTAGCTTCCATTAGAAGTTCGTAGAGACGAGTAGTTAGCCGTTCGTTACTACCGTTCAATATCTCCAGCATCATCGGGGTGACCGTTTGCCTCATAACGAAACGCGTTACGAACTGGAGCTGAGGTTGCAACAAGAGAGGTACCAGGAGCTTCGCAGCCCAAGACTTGACTATAGCCATGGTGGCAGAAGGCGCAGCTGAGGTGTCAGCGATGCTTTCACTTGTTTTGCTGAGCGACAAGAGGCTGAGCGATAGTCCGGAGAGGATGCCGAAGGGCCCAGCGCTCCGCCACTCTTTCTTGAAGTGTTGGTAGTTCCAGTTGGCGATTTCGGCGCCCATGGCGTTTGTAGCAGCGGTGAAGATGGAGTAATATTGCTGGAGGAGCTCCTCGAGGTGGACCTTGCGGAGGGCCGGTGTTGTGGAGCTATGGACCATAAACTGGAGATCGAGCACCGGGTTGTGCCAGCGGGCAGCCTCCCAGTCGATAAGCATCATGCCTTCGATAGTTCGCTGACCATCGGGCGTCCGATCTCCGTGTTTAAACATCATGTTATTGGTCCAGAAATCTCCATGACAGAGGCAAATGATATTTTGAACATCCTTATTTATTAGTACTGACTCGTATGCCTTTACTAAAGTATCTTTTGCCAGATTCATTTTCTCAGTTAAGTCTTCGTTCTGTTTCAGTTCCGCCAATTTGACGCAGCTCTCAGAAATAACGGTCATAAGTGAGGAATAGACGCCGAAGAAGTTTGCATTGGATTCTAGTGCGGGAAACTTTCTTCTAAAGTCGTGGGTCTTGTCGTAGGCGTACGAGACGGCGTGGAGTCTGGCCAGACGGTCTACGGCCATAAGCGCGTGCTGGAGGTCCAGACCATCTCTCTTGTCCACAGTTTCGTACCCCAAGGGGCTGAGGTCTTCCATAATCACCACGTGGGAATCGTCCGAACTCCTGCCGTAGACGAAGGCAGGGATATCTATTCGATATTTATTACCTGCTAACTTGGCCTGAAAGGCATTCAGTTCTGAGATTATCTGGGAGAAGATAAGAAACTCCCTCAGGTGTCCCCTGTTGTACTTCACCATCTCCTGATTGAAGTCACCGCTGAGGAACTTGGCTACTAAGCTATAGTGAGCAGGTGTGGTGATGTTGTCACCTGTCACCATCGCTTCCACCTCCAACTTCACCAGCTCCGAGCTGAAGTTTTCACCCGGCTTGGTACCTAAGAGACACATAAATTACATTATTTCAAAAACTTTCTGCACCACTTATTCCCATCAATGTTAAAATGACTTCATGTCACCATTAGGAGTCCTCCTCAATCATCTCCTTGAACCAGGCAGCGCATCAGGTGCTCGAGTCTAGTCCAGCAGAATTATACAACTCCTCACACAAGTGGGGGTTCAAGGTTCGAGTCTCCTAGAACCCAGATGAATGTAATTAAACAGCATTTGTTTAGCATACTGAAACACCTGTCTACTACACCATTTGCTTCGTGTCAATGT
The DNA here is from genome assembly GCF_040958095.1 of Procambarus clarkii. Taxonomy (NCBI): domain Eukaryota; kingdom Metazoa; phylum Arthropoda; class Malacostraca; order Decapoda; family Cambaridae; genus Procambarus; species Procambarus clarkii. The sequence goes on along the minus strand of NC_091234.1, from coordinate 16,270,973 downwards.
ATTTCAAATGGTAGAAGTTAGTGGATAGCTTGTTAGATATCCACTAACGTTAGTCACCTATTTGTGCTTGCGGGGGTTGAGCTCTGGCTCTTTGGTCCCGCCTCTCAACTGTCAATCAACTGGTAGTTGATTGGGAGCAATAATTAGTGTTGGGGGAGTAATGTGTAGCTCTTCCTAAATGCAGGCACTGAATTTAACAAGACTGGATTCCATTCCTGTCTGCTGTTAAAATGCTAACTCATAGTTAGTTATTACAGATATCTATACTAAAATTCAACTTGCAGTTGACTAATTTGCTAAAGTTCTAGTCATGCAAAATGGGTTAATTAGTGGTGAATAGCATGTAATGGGTCATTCAAGAGACCCACTTTGAGAATGTAATCGGTCAGTCATGAGACCCACTTTGATTAGCATGTAATGGGACCTGCGCAGGTTAATAGCCTTTGGATGGCATGCAATGTGTTACTCATATCAGTCTTACCCATTAAGCTGGGGATGAGTGTTTATTGCTCATATGCTGACTTTAGTAAGATTATATTCAACATGTTGCACAGTGGACGCAGGTTCGAATCCTCGTCACGGCCCTTGTGGATTTGTTCATTTACAGTGTCTTCAGGTTTGCTGAATCACAGTAAAAACCTGATTTGGTTAGTAACTGTGCAGTGTGTTAGATAAAATTCCAGTGATTTGTCGGGCATTTTTCCAATATATAGACATTTCCTCTCTTCTTCTGGAACTTGTGAGTCTATTTCCCATGCTTCTGGTTATCCAAGCAAGATGCAATGCATGCATGCCTCTGCTTTTATACTGCACCTTTTCACCAAAATAAGATAATTCATATTCGGTCGAATACTTGTATCATCTTGCAGACCCTGACGTTGCAAATGCTGCATTGTTCTCACTGTACATCTACTGCATTGTTCTTGCTTTAACTGTTCCCCTAGTCACTGCTAGACTATGTGGTATGTGAATGTTTTCATTTCTATATTTAGTTGGGCACATTTGAAGCTTTATCACCACTGTCGTTCCTTATTATTCCTACATGAGTCAACACTCGCGTATAAGAATTTGAGTACCTTGATGTTTGAGAGTTTACATTAATTCTAAAACTGATGTAAGTGTTTATATAGAAAGATTATAATAGCTGGTCTAGAATGGATTACATAAGAAAGATAATGTCTGGGATCTGATTGGCTGTCTACGTAATGGCCATCTTCGTGCAGTACTAATTATTATAACAATCAAGGTGAATCTGTCGTTTGAATACTTGTCTAAGACTTGTTTTAAGTTTAACTGTGACAAAGTCCACTCTAGCTCGAGCCAATTTAACACACATCAATTTTGACGCTTTTAACCTTAACATAGAAAAAAATCCTGTGCTCAAGTGAAATTAAAAACACCATGCTATTAATTCTATTTCTAATTAATGAGCGTCTAATTCGATAGTTTAAATGGGTCGCTTAGACTCTTACGATTCAGGCTACGCATAACCAATTAGAATCTTACGGTTGATCGTAAGAACTACGAAATCTATCTATCTTGAAGTTATCTTGAGATGATTTCGGGGCTTTTTAGCGTCCACGTGGCCCGGTCCTAGACCAGGCTTCCACCCCCAGGAAGCAGCCCGTGACAGCTGACTAACACCCAGGTACCTATTTTAGTGCTAGGTAACAAACTCTGAACTCTGTATTTTAAGAGCTAATTCAAGACCAGCATCTATCACAAGGAACTTGACTCAAGTAGCAGAGATTAACTGACCTGGGTTGACCTTGAAGGAAGTAACATGAACGGTTGATCTTGGTCGAGTTCTAGACTCGTAATCTCCGAGGATGATCTCCAGCCATTCTTGGGAGATCTCTGAGCTGTTGTTTGGGGTTATCAAGGCAGCCATGACCTCATTTGATCTGTAGGAAACGGTTTGAACACTCATTAGTTACTTTCAAGATAGTTTAAAGCTGTTTTACCTCCAAAGAGAAGTTGTTCGTGGTATTACGGAAAGGTGATATTGGGTTGTCATCTGCTGAAGTCTTGTAAGTCTTGACTCAAGTAACTCATGTTAGGTCTCAAGGAAAAAAAATGTTTATATCTCGAAATACATTTATTGCAAAGATACAAAATCCAAGCAAGATGCAATGCATGCGTGCCTTTGCTTTTATACTGCACCTTTTCACCAAAAATAAGGTTCACAGGTTCTGTAGCGCAGTTGCCTTTGTAACAGAGACCGTTAGGAGCATTTTCTTTCACTTACTGTCTCTGTTCACCTAATAGTAAATAGATGCACAATGAAATCCCATTAACGTGATGTATCAATTAAAAAAAATATCTAGAGGATTCAGTGGAGTGCCAAGTTGCATTTATTTTTTTGACCACGTCTGAGGCGCTTGCTTAGGAGTATCGAGAGCGCAGGTTCGAATCCTTTTCATGACTCCTACTGATTTTCTCGTTGATAATCAATGAAAACTTTCTCAATGGAAGCCTAACAGGCTTCCTGTTGAAGGAAGATTATAACAGGAATCAAAATGATTGAGTCAAAATCCTTGAATCAAAATCCTTCTTGATTTTGAAGGATCGAAAATAAGAAATCAAAATCCTTTTTGATTTTGAAGAATCGAAAATAAGGAATCAAAATCCATCTTGATTTTGAAGCATCGAAAATAAGAAATCAAAATTCTTCTGGATTTTGAAGGATTGGAAATAAGAAATCAAAATCCTTTTTGATTTTGAAAAATCGAAAATAAGGAATCAAAATCCTTCATGTCGTTTAATTTTAGGAACTTATTCAAGACCAGCATTAGAGCGAACTATCTGAGAGGAATCTGTAGATAACGGAAGCTGCCTCTATAATCTCAGCTCCCTCTATAATCTCAGCTCCCTCTATAATCTCAGCTTCCTCTATAATCTCAGCTTCCTCTATAATCTCAGCTCCCTCTATAATCTCAGCTCCCTCTATAATCTCAGCTTCCTCTACAATCTCAGCTCCCTCTATAATCTCAGCTTCCTCTATAATCTCAGCTTCCTCTACAATCTCAGCTCCCTCTATAATCTCAGCTTCCTCTATAATCTCAGCTTCCTCTATAATCTCAGCTCCCTCAATAATCTCAGCTTCCTCTATAATCTCAGCTCCCTCTATAATCTCAGCTTCCTCTATAATCTCAGCTCCCTCTATAATCTCAGCTCCCTCTATAATCTCAGCTGCCTCTATAATCTCAGCTCCCTCAATAATCTCAGCTCCCTCTATAATCTCAGCTCCCTCTATAATCTCAGCTCCCTCTATAATCTCAGCTCCCTCTATAATCTCAGCTCCCTCTATAATCTCAGCTGCCTCTATAATCTCAGCTCCCTCAATAATCTCAGCTCCCTCTATAATCTCAGCTCCCTCTATAATCTCAGCTCCCTCTATAATCTCAGCTGCCTCTATAATCTCAGCTCCCTCAATAATCTCAGCTCCCTCTATAATCTCAGCTCCCTCTATAATCTCAGCTGCCTCTATAATCTCAGCTGCCTCTACTGAGACAACTGGTTACTTGTCAAGAGGGGTGAAATAATGTATTACATCTGGCACTATTTGACAGCGTCGTAAATCATACGAATTATTCACATTTGTTGCTGGAGATATTTGCCTGCGTGACATATAGTAGCAACCACGCGGAAATGAAGGAGCTGCTTTGGGTATAGAACTGGAGAAATGAAACAATATTTAGCATATATGTTGACCAGGCTACACACTAGATAGTGAAGGGACGACGACGTTTCGGTCCGTCCTGGATCTGGACCAATCGACATGATATTCTCAAGTCGATTGTCTCGACAATCGACTTGTCAAGAAATAGGGAAGATTGGAAAAAGAGAAATAGGGAAAATTGGAGAGAGAGAAATAGGGAAGATTGGAAAGAGGGAAATAGGGAAGATTGGAAAGAGAGAAATAGGGAAGATTGGAAAGAAGGAAATAGGGAAGATTGGAAAGAGAGAAATAGGGAAGATTGGAAAGAAATAGGGAAGATTGGAAAGAGATAAATAGGGAATATTGGAAAGAGAGAAATAGGGAAGATTGGAAAGAAGGAAATAGGGAAAGGACGACGACGTTTCGACTTGAGAATGATCCAGGACGGATCGAAACGTCGTCGTCCCTTCACTTTCTAGTATGTGGTTTGGTCAACATATTTCAGCCACGTTATTGTGACTCCTCGTCTGAATTTGGCATATATTACAGAGCTCTGCAGTAGAGTTACATGCACTTTTAAGCAGTCCATGAATAAGACAGTTAAAAATATAGATGTTAATTACTGTAATTTTCTTTCTGAAACGACCTTTGGGGTGTAAAATTTTAAACAAACTTTTGCTTGTTTTATGAGGCACGATATTATTGATTGAATTTATATATATAACATCTTTTTGAGATCTTCTTGGGAGGTTATCTTGAGATGATTTCGGGGCTTAGAGTCCCCGAGGCCCGGTCCTCAACCAGGCCTCCATTTTTGTTACATACCCCCAGGAAGCAGCTCGTAGCAGCTGTCTAACTCCCAAGTACCTATTTACTGCTAGGTAATCAGGCGTATCATGATGAAAGAAACTCTGCCCATTTGTTTCCGCCTTCACCGGGGCTCGAACCCGGAACCTCAGGACTACAAAGACGAAACGCTGTCCACTCAGCTATCAGACCCAAACATGGTTGTAGATTAACCCCTGGATATAGTCCTAGTGCGCCAGGAAGGACAAGATACATTGTGTAGCTGTTCTTTCTTACCTGAGTCAGACTCGTTTTGCTGCTTCAGTGGTCTGAGTTCAATTCCTCGATTCCCCACTGATGATATCCCGGAACGGAGAAGGAGGATGAGACGGGAACGTATGGTACAGCGGCGGAGAGACGACTGACAGCATCTCCCGTCGTTATCTCCCGTCTAGCCTTTAGACAGTGATATCACTCTCAACTTATCATCGCTAACTCTTGATAGCGGAGCCGGTCGGACCTCAAATAAACCGTGATAGCGGGTAAAGTACCGTGTTCACTGTCACTCTAGTTGGGCACAGTTGGGGGGGGGGGGTGTTATAATTCACCGTCGTTAATTGGCTAAACGCAGTTTAACGACGGTGAACGTCGAATAGTTTCGGAATTAAACGCCACGTTCAGCGTTCTCGCTGGAAGTTTTTTGGCACTGCTACGTGTTCTGATCTCTTGGCACTGCTACGTGTTCTGATCTCTTGGCACTGCTACGTGTTCTGATCTCTTGGCACTGCTACGTGTTCTGATCTCTTGGCACTGCTACGTGTTCTGATCTCTTGGCACTGCTACGTGTTCTGATCTCTTGGCACTGCTACGTGTTCTGATCTCTTGGCACTGCTACGTGTTCTGATCTCTTGGCACTGCTACGTGTTCTGATCTCTTGGCACAGTGCCGTGTTCCTTGCTGGCACTGTACACTTCTTTTATCACCTCTGACTCACGCGCACTAACATGCACTGCTAACATTCTAGAGCGACTAAGTACAGTGAGGCACTGTAGTCACTGCACTATATATGTGCTCAACACCTGTTATTTAAGCTATTCACTGTCACCGTGACTGCACAGTTGGGGCAGTGAAGGTGCAGTTTCTTATCATACTCTCATTGCTACTTAAGCATTTCCTATCAATTGAGACGTCAAGCACTTGGTAACAAATTGTTAACCTTGGGATCCGATAATCTAATCACTGTTAATTATCTTTCTTATCAATTAGATGTTGTTATGGTGAGTTTATGTGTGTGTCCTTGATCGACCAGTCACGAAGCGTGACTGGTCCCCCCTGTCACGGTGTCAGAGTGTGAGTGACAGTCAATATGTCACGGGATATGTCACGGGATATGTCACGGGATATGTCACGGGATATGTCACGGGATATGTCACGGGATATGTCACGGGATATGTCACGGGATATGACTTAATCCTGAGTTAATATGTTATAGGGTGTGACTTGTTCTTCCATCAGCTCCTTATATTGTCCACCTGTCAGTCCCTGTCTACGTTCACCTGTCCATTTTTCTGAAAATTCACCTGTCCATTTTTCTGAAAATTCACCCGTCCATTTTTCTGAAAATTCCCCTGTCTTTCCCTCTGTTATTTTCACTAATCTTTGACCCATTCCACCGGAAATAAAAAAAATTCCACCAATATTTTTACACCAAATTTTCCGCCAGTTCAGGGGCCCACGTGAGGATAATTCACATTCATTTTTTGTTATCGAACAAAAAATAAATGACTGTCAAGCATTTTTCTTCGGTTCAAAATGTGTCGCTGGCTCTTGTGGGGGGAAAAAATATCTCGAGTTTTTTATTTACAAAATTCACAAATTTAGGGAACTATGACAGGGAAAATTTAATTGTTTTATTTTTTTTACAGGGTAAACGTATTTTTTTTATTCTGTGAAACAGCTACTTAAGAGTTTTTTTCATAAACTTTTTTTTTTATGAAATTCGGAAGGATGATTCACATAAAAAATAATTAGGTAATTAGTAAGAAATCAAATATTGTTAATTAATTGATTTGTGTTTGACGAACAAAAAATGATGCGGAGAAATGAGGAATTTTTGCTGTATTTGCTTTCATAACTAAATTTTGTGTTTCATGATACTTTCATTGTTTGCAACATTGTAAGTAACATTTTCCACATTTCTCAAATGATTCACACTTGGACATATCAATCTTATCAGAGAATTGATTATCAAAAGTCTTAAGAATCAACTTTCATCATTTTCACAATTACTATCAATAATTTCTGCATTTTATATTTTCACTGTTATCTTATCTTGAGATGATTTCGGGGCTTTTTAGTGTCCCCGCGGCCCGGTCCTCGACCAGGCCTCCACCCCCAGGAAGCA